>NW_005187571.1:623628-677038 GCF_000239375.1 Pundamilia nyererei | reverse complement strand
AACCTGCTGGTCTGGAAATCCAGCAGTTCATCTAAACAAAAGGCACTTAGACATAGACAGATATACGTGTGTTTGCTATACCATATATCAGTAAGAGCAGATATAACCTCTCTCCTGACCTTAAGTTGTGTGTGCATGCCAGAGTGCTCTGGGAGGCACACAGAGTTTCCACAGACTACTAAGGATCAAACCTCTACCAACATGACATTGATTATTAAACTCTAAGCATATATGAGTAGATATTTCTAAGCATAAATGACAATCCACTATACAAACCTGACAGAACTCCCTCTCGCACCTACTCCATTACATTCTCCTCCTTAAAATAAAAATAAAAATAAAAAATTTAATGAAACCTTTCTCTTGAACAGATTTTGTGCTCTCCATTCAAACCATTGAAACTATTAAAAGTTATTTAGTCTTCTTTCGATTGCTTCATTTGAAGGTCACCACAGCATATTGTCTGCCTCCATCTAACCCTAGCCTTGGCATCCTCCTCTTTCACTCTCCTCTATCTGTTAACCTCTTGCATGTCCTCCTTCACTAGATTTGTGAATCTTTGTGGTTTTCTGGTTTTCCTCCTGCCTTGCCTACTCCAACATAGCCCCCACCCCTCCTCTGTGCATCCCAAACCACGTCAGCCTTGATTCTCTAGCTTTGTCTCCAAACTGCTCCACCTGAGCTGTCCCTCTGATGTACTCATTTCTAATTATGTCCATTCTAGTCAGTGAAGACCTTAACATCTTAAGCTCTGTCACCTCCAGCTCAGGCTTGTATCTTTTTGTCAGTGCCACTGTCTCCTAACCATACACCATGGTAGGTCTCACTACCATCTTGTAAACCGTCCCTTTCAGTCTTACTACGATTTTCTGTCACAAATCACTCCTGACACTCATCTTCACTGACGTCATCGTGCTTGCTGCCTTATGCTCACCATGCTTGTGTGCTGTTCATTGCTTTGGATGCTTTACTTCAGATATTGAACAAATGTTGCATGATGCAAGAAAAAGGTATATTCCTTATAATGACCTAGTTTTTAGTCTGTTTGAGCTAGCTTTTATAATGAAGTACTGTTAATAATAATATTTTTTAGCTTTTTCAACAGTATTTTGTTAGGATTGGGGGAGGCAATATCAATATTGATTTTGACTATTGAGCTTCACAAAATAAATGTTACTGTATTGTAAAATCAATATTGTGATACTTTGCTTGGTGATACAGTATCAATACAGAGACAGTAAATATTGATATTGATATGATGTTGCATCATATCAATACAATCTATTGATTGTTGCATCTACAAAAAAATCTATCCATAAACATGAAAAATGAAAAAACAGTGGCTGACTGGTTATGTATTGAATTATTTTACATTCTGTGACTTCTTGCAACTTCTTGTGACTAGATGGTTGCCCAAAGCTCAAGGGTGCTCACAACCCCTTATGATTGCAAGGAGGCAACCTTTGTGCAAACAGTCTCAGTCTGACGAGCAATGACTGCAATCACTTTCTTAGAGATTGTCAAATAATTACTATCTAATCGATAAAAACAGACAGACGTGCCAACATGTTGCCATCAGTCTGAATGAGCCTTTGTACAATAGAGTCAGACTGACCTGTCTTCATCTTACAGTGTTAGTATGCTTGATATGCTTGAGAGGTGATAAACTGCAACATGTATTATTACAACACTCGGGACATCACAGAATGTTAAAAAATATCAATAATATCATACTGAGAATCAAGTATTGTGATAATATGGAATCACGGGGTGTCTGGTGATTCCCACCTTTAATAGTTATACATAAATAAGAAATAAAATGTTTGCATATTTTTCAATTTGTTATAAACAACATAAAAAACTATAACAAGATACCCTTACTTTTACGGTGTAAGTGAAATCAGGATAAATCTATCTAGGTCACACGAGCTGGTTCAACCTGATGTCATTTATCCTAAAATAAGAACGATCCAATACTCCTTTTCTTCTGATGGCTGGAAATCCTCTATTCTCACTCGGGCCACTGCGCATGCTCTAAGCAAAGAGAGGCGGGCTAGGAGGAGGTGGGTCGACCCGCTGTAGTCGAGTGTTTGTGTGTCGGTGTGTGTGTTCGTCTCAACGTAGCACGAAACGTGTCTCCTCTCAGCAAAGACACACAAACGTGAGACGTGCTAGATAACGTTTTTGTTTTTTTTCTTGGTTTTGAAAGTTTTGTTTTTGCCGCCTTAAGATTGTTGCGATTTTATACTATGTATATTAAAACATTCCGCTTGTAAAACGTAATATTTATCCGCCAGGAGCAGCCGACTTCGTTTCTACTAAAGAGTGTCCGCTTCTCCTCCCCTCGATGAAGCGCTGCGATGCCCTCTGATTTTATATCCCTCCTTAGCTCGGATATCGACCTCAATTCCCCCAAATCTCTATACTCTAAAGGTAAGATTTATCTAAAGGAAGGTTACTGTGAGGTCGCTAATCCGTTTTGTCCTTGTCTAATGGGAACTAATATGATTGTCTTGATAGCTCATGTTAAGCTGCTAGCTAGCAATGGTTAGCCTCTTTTCTGCTAGTAGCAAGACTAGCTAGCATAGTTAGTCAGCTCGACTACCCTTGCTGGTTAGTTGTCCATGTCACATGCGTGGAAAAGCATGGTATGTTAGAATAGTAAAGTAAATATAACAACAATTATGTGTGTTTTTTGGTTACACTTGTCATGCAGATTGATGACTAGCATCATTTTAGTTGCCTACATGAGCTAACACAGCTTTGTGAGGTCGCTGCCTACCCACCACATTGTTCCGTGGTTTAAGGTACTTAAGTAGTGCTCGGGTTCTGCAGAGGTGTGTATTTGTGTGTGCGCATATCGCATGGATGGAAAAGTAGTGCATGGCTGTCCTGTGTTTTCTCCTTGTTTGGTTTTAGCGAGTGACAGTCCCTCTGTTGTTTTGGTTTGTTTGGTGGAATCGAGCCAGGGTATCCTCCTCACATTCTCTGGTTTCACTGAAAGAATGCAGTTATTGGCCCTTCAAAGCCTAGAGAGTGCTATTCTGCCTATCAGGATAAGGGGCCCTCTAGTGCCAAAATATATTTTGCCTCTAATATCGCTGCACACTTGTCAGCCAACTGTTATGTTATTATTAGGTGGGTGTTGCTGCATCTCTGGAGTGCAGAACCGTTAACTAATGTTGCATTTAGCTTGGTTAGAGCAGCACTTTGCCTGTAAGTCTGTCTTTTCACTTTTTAAACATCGCCTCAATTTAATGTGCAAAGCAACTGTCACTGAATATGCTTACTCTACTCAGGCAGCTACCATGCATTTGCTTGTTTATGAGGGAGGCTTGTATATAAACTATTGATCCTAAAGTGCAAATGTAACCTGAGACACAAGAATTTATGCATATTACTTTTTCTAAAAACAGTGGTGCTATTTCACCCCTTTGGGTTTTTCCCCTTACATTTTAATCACATTAACAAATATTATTCTTTCCTTTTTTATTTTTTTCAAATATTATTTGTACCCGACTGGGCCTTAACTTGCCTGCTGGTCCCACATCTGTCTGGCTGCTATGTATAGGGTGCTCATGAGCCAGCAGAAAGCTTTGCTCTGTGACCCTGAAATTCTCAGTTGAGACTGCCATATGGTCACACCGTATCACATGATGACTGTTTATTTATATCTCTGTAATTGGGTGTGCGCTCTCACGTTGGGGTCAAGGTAACAGACATGCTCATCAACGATCTATTGGGAGAGCTCATGTATGTCAGACGATGTGGGTGAGTAGAGACAACTGACCAAGCTGCCAGAATATATTGCATTATTTAGTGGGTTCTGTTTTTTTGTTTGTTTGTTTTGAGGAAAATGTGAAATCTCAGAAGTTACAAATAGAAATAGTAACGCAGGGTTTACTGAGAAGCAAGCAAGGTCCTACTGGAATCTGGACAGCTCAAGAACTTGTGCCTGATTTTATTACTGCGACAATACATCATAAACATATAACTAATGATCAAGATAGTGATTTTTGGCTATATTTACATAAAAATTATGCTTACTGGGAGAGAAACAAAGTCTCTTCCTCTTTCTCACAGCAGAGAGACTGTTGTTCCTGTGTGAGGAGAGCAAGCCCTCGAGCAAAACTGTAACGGTGTTTTGTTTTTTGTTTCTTTTCCCCCCTTTTGGCTGATTTGAAAAACAATCTGCTAGAGGGAAATGAAAAGTGGCTTCAACCTCGCAAAAAATGAGTTAGCAACAGCAAGGTGAATTGAAACGTGATGAACAGACAGACAAACTGGGATGCTATTTCCAAATCCAAGTGCTGAAATCCCAAAATTGAAAACCAAATACCTACCCAACAGATAGAGATTAGGGCTGCCCAGTTAATCGATTAATCATGAACATCCTTTGACCCCCTACAGTTAAATAAACGTGTTCAAGGAATATTAAAAATGTTTGCTTTCCCACACAGTGCAGTGCATTAAAGCCACTGAACTTTTATGGACTACCTGGATGACTAACAGTGCATTAGAAGACAGCCAATGACTGAAATTAAATGTCTAGCACAGCGAAATGTGTAGAGCTTGTCCCCCGAAGTGGAGCATGAGTCGTTGTTTGGAAATGACTCGAATTTAGTCGAAATGACGTAATCCTAGAAGAAATTATATGCAAAGAGTGCTGTAGAGTTGTGTCTGCATTGCAAAGCATTACAACCTGGTGATTGAGCCGCATGAAAACACACCACAGACTGGCGTATAATGAATGCACGAAGGATGAGAAAAACGGTGCAGTGGTTGCTAACAAGATCATCCAACACCAACTCAGACGCTCATAAAAATGCACCTGTACCTTCCTAAAAATTACTTACTTACATATAGAGCTGGGCGATATGAGATTTTTTCATATCACGATATGTTTTTTTCATTTCAGGCGATAACGATATCTATCACGATATAAGCCAAATAACTATATTTGTAAGATTTAAATGTGCCGTTGCTCACAAGTAAAATGTGAAATTATCAGCAGCTTGTTTTTAAAAATTTATTTCCCATAATAAGTTCAACAGGGTAGATGTACTTAAGGAACATGAGACTTTTTCAGATAAATAAAGGCAAATATTGCAAACTACACAAAAGGCAGCCGCTAAAGCGTTTAAGTTTCAAAATAGAACAAACGAAACAGACTAAATTGTCAATTCCACTTAGAAACAAAATATTAATTCTAAAAATAAATCTTAGTTTATTTTACAGAAGAACAGACAAAACTGACTAACTTTTGTCAATATCAAATAAACTGAGAACTAAAAGGAAATTCTCAATCTCTCCTTGTTGTATAGCTTAGCTTTTCAAACAGTTTTAACAGTTACTTTAGTCTGACAAAAGCCGAATGACGAATTAGCGCTTCCAGTCAGAGACTGAGGCTACGTCCACACGTACACGGGCATTTTTGAAAACGGAGATTTTCCGTTTTCGTTTTAAAAAATAATCCCGTCCACACATAAAGGCAGAAATGAAGGAAAACGCTGCTATGAACATGCCAAAGCAGCAGGTGGCGCTAGATTCCTAACCGTGCTGAAATGTTGGCCAATCAGAAGTCTAGAAGCCTCGGTGGGAAAAAGTAAACAAAGCTGCGGCATAGAAGCAGAACCGAGTCGTATGTGTGGACGGACAGTAACTGTGTGTATGTGTAAGCATTTAAACACTGCAGAGAGTAGAATTAACAGTAACAGTATTGTAGAAATTCATTTCACCGAAACAATAACGTGGCGCACAGTGTGACGCTTGCACCAGTTTATTGTATTTCCAGACTTGCTTTCGGCACATTTACAGTGCACGCTACTCTGATTTTTGTCAGACTTGAAATAGCCGAAATACCTTCACACTACGGAACTTCTATGGCTCTTCCGTTCGACAATCTCTCCGGCATTGGAACCATCATCTGTTTTCTCTTCAGTCACGCTCGGTTGATTTTTCTAGTCGGCACACTCATTTCCTCCATTATGCGCTGGCTCCATTACCCGCTGGCTGCTTCCCAAACAAACACACATGCGGCTTGGCACTTGTGCTGTACGTAACAAGTCACGCGACGTGACGCTGCGGCTGTGATTGGTTCGGCTCTGCGCTACTGAATTTGGATTGGCTGACCTTTAAAAAAAAAAAAAAAAAAGGACAAGAGCGGCGAGGTCTATCGCGATAGCTTAATTTCTCTATCGAGTAAAAGTTATATCGCGATACATATCGTTATCGTTCTATCGCCCAGCTCTACTTACATACTCGATCATGTCTGTTTGGCCAAAGATAAGTGTCCAGTAATCACAGGACATAAAGAGAGGTCCAGAAAAATTGTCAACATACTTAACAAAAGTTTTGTTCATACCCATCATGCATGTACAGTGAATTGAGTATTTTGCTTTTAGGAAATCCAGTTAGGCTAGGTGAACAACAATTCACTGCAAAGATGTTTTAATTCACAGGAAAGTAGCACAATGTTTAAGTGAAAACACTAATTGAATTGGGTATTGGAGAATGTGTAATTCTACTACAATCGTTACTAACCAATGGTAAAAGCAATAGATATTCTAGTAAGTGGTTGTGATTGGTGTGGGTGGGATATTGGTTTTCTCCTCATTGTTACCTTATGTCAGGACACAGATTTTACGTTACTCTCATTACTGGGATTAAAAAAAAAAAAGAAGCATGTTTTGTTTGTAGCATATACACAAGGGAGATTTACTTCCACAACACATTTCTCCCACAGGTTACATACAGGATACATTAACCACTTGTCCCTGGCTGCCTTTGCTTTGTGTAATATGTTTACACTCAGTACAGACATTCACTTGTTTCTTTTTAAAGAAAGCAGGCCCTTCTCCCATTGTTATGTCTCTCAGGTATAAATGTAGGCCAATAGTAAACTCTCCCTTGCTTTAATGTTAATAGCCCTGCCTTCCACTTTATTGACTGCAGTCTTGTGGGTAATTTTTGGCCGTCCTTTAAAGGTAAAGCATGGGCTGACTTCACTACAGTCTAAAGACAGCAGTACTTTCCAGTGAAACCTTTTGAAATATTTAATTTATTACAAGACACTCAATGAAACTATGATTACTCGAAAGTAACGATGCCGTTAAGTGTTGGACAACAAAAAAGCTTGCAACAGCCTATAGCAATGGGACAACAGTGTGCAAGTGCAGCTCTTGCTACTTACTCTGGCTATGTTGAATGAAGGCACAGAATCCAATTCAGTGTTATTCACGTGCCACAATATATGATGTATCCTGGTGACTAAGTAAGATGGATGTCAGTTAACTTGTTACTAAAGTTACAAGTAATAACTTTAGTAACAAGTTTCATCTGCTTCTTTCATCTGTGTAAAAGTGGTTTACATTAGGATACATTAGCTAAATGATGGCTTCCAAGAAAAAAAGTCTCAGGGGTGGACGGCGTATTTTTGTTTTTTTTTTTCAACAGGCCGTACCTACTTAGACAAAGTAAGCAAAGGGCTACATACTGGAAACTACATCCAAAGTGCTTTATCATCATTTAAATTAGCGTACATTGTGCCAATTTTCTGATGTACACCACTGCATAGTCGGCTTTTGAAACAAATTGCATTTGAATCGATTGAAAGAACAGTCATTTGCCTTAAGACTCCTTCATTTAATGTTGCCATTATTGATTTCCTTTTCTTTGGGGGGGGGGATTTTGCCTTTGTGTCTCTTACATGCAGAAATTAATAAATAATAACGCCTACACACACCAGGTGGTATTTGTGGCCCCAAGGACTGCTGAGCTTGCAATAAATGGTGAACTATTAATGAAACTGGAGTTAATTTTTCATTCTGTTATGTGCGTGACGTGCATGTGCACATATCTGTGTATTCATAATTACCTGAGACATTTCCTCTTTGAAATATTCTTTTAAAGCATGCTGCCTCATAGCTTTAAATCACAATCAAGTTTGTGTTTGCCTTTTCGGTGCACCTTTGGCGGCTTGTTCATAAATGCAGATTGTCTTGTGCAGGAGTAGAAAAGTCAATCATCTCCATATGTTTTCTTTTAATACAATGTCCTTAGAGTTGTTTTTGGACATCAGACAGTGCTAGCTGTTGCTTGGTGTAGAGTGTTGAAATCTCCCCACATGACACAGGTTTCCATTTTTGTTTTTTTGTTTTGTTTTATCCTCAAGGACCAGTGAAATTCAGCCTCACTTCCAAAAAGTTATACAGTTTCTCTAAGTGGACAAATGGTTGGTTCAGTGGGGACAGGGCACAAGTTAAAGGCCACAGAGCTTCTGTTTTTAAAAGTCGAAATGCGTATGGCATGTATTACATGTAGACTCAGTTTGTACACTGTAGAGACCAGAGACTACTTTTAGAAGCAGCTGATTGTTGCTCAGATATGTAGTTGTCACAAAGTTGCCTACATATATTAGCAGAGGACCATCTTTTGTATGGTATTGTTTAATAATTAATGTGGCCTTGTGGTTTCCCTCTGCTAGCATCCACATCCCCATGCATGCTCACCTCTATAGCTACAGCCACAAGCAGAATCCATAAAATTATGATTAGGAGTACAGTACAATCAATTTACACTGTAGAAATGTCGTTTAAGTAATTTTGTTAAACCTTGTTTATCCATCTGATTTGCACTAGCAGGCTGAAAGCAAATAAAAATTGTATTGGGCCATTTCTTGCAGTAATTTAAAATTTAAGATAAACCGTTAGCTTTAAAAGCCAAAATGGCATTTTTTGTGGTTTAAATGTGGAAAGTAGCTTTTATGTCACTACTCTGGCTTGACCATATTGTTATGTGTTCAAAACCATAATTAAAGCAACACTGTAGGTTGTGATGCATTCCCCCCCCCCCTTTTTTTTTTAAACATGGAAAAAACAAACCAAACATGTGCTTGTCTAATAAGTTAATTGTTCTAAGTCTAGGTTAAAGTCAGTCCACCTCCTGGTAGGTTAGTGTGCTGTAGGCTACTGTTTGGACAAGCTTATAGATTTGTCCAAACAGACTTGTCAAACTTGCTACTGTAAAGCAAAATAAGACCAAAATGTAGTGCAGGAAGTGTATTTTGTGAACTGGAGAGTTAACCTACATTTTAAAACCTATTTTAAGGATTGGTCAGAAAACCTTTTAAAGAGGTTTTTATCTGTTTTGACAGAGGGCAGTTCTTAGAACACTTATGTGCAGTTTTATAACACTGTCACTAATGTCAGGTATTTTTTACCTGATATCATATGGCTGATAAAACATACTTCCCATCTGAATAAGTAACCTAATATGTGGCAAATTGAAGTACTCTTGTTACATTTCCCCTTAAACAACGTCTCATGAAATGAAAACAGTATCATTGGGGGACCCTATATAAACGCTTCAAAATGAGTAAAAAATAAATAAACTGAGAATCGTAAACGAAAATATTGTTTAAAAATTAAATAATAGACATAACTTTTTCTTCTGCCCACCTCTTCCTCGTCGTGTGAGCCTTGTCCAGAGAAGGCACAATCTCTTTGCATCGCTGACAACTGTGGGAGAAATAAACAAACGATGGCATTTGACTACAAGCACGTGGGTGAAAATCATCCGACGTTAGTGTTCTAGGGTTAAGCACAGGTGACGAATAAAATTAAAGATAATTTTCCTGGAGGCATTTCAGGACAGTGATGACTGACGAGACTGGCTTCAAGGACTTTGCTGTACGTGCGGAAGAAGGTGTGCAACAAAATCCAAACAGCAGCTGTTGACACTGCAGCAGTTTCTTAGTATGGTGTTTCCACTAATTGAAGCACTTAGTATACTGTTTCTCACACACATTTAAAATTGAGATAACATTTGTTTTCAAACTTCAGGATTTTTTGTATATGCTGCAAAACGGCTTCTAAGCCCACAGAGTCTGTTTAAAAAAGTAAAAATAACATTTTCTGGTTTTCCTGAAAAAGTGAATCTATCACCTAGCTTTAATCAGCGCTACTCGTTTGATGTTGTTATCTTTGTAAAGGTATACAGAGTGGTTCCGCCACTGGAGGTTTATATACAAATGGGAAGCTTAAAAAAGAAGCCCAGGTAGCCACAGAGCTGCACTCTTGGGGAAAGTGATATTTTCACCTACAGAAAGCTTGTTTGGTTTTGAAAGTTATACTTTTGGATAGATTAAATAGGTGAGGTGCAGGTTTATGCAGGGGTGTGGACGCACAACTTCTGCTGGATTTAAATTTAAACAGGAACATTCAAATGAAATTGATTCCAGAAGAATATTTGTTTTACCACATTCATTTTAATTTAATAATCGCCAGAAGCCAAAATTGTACATGAAAATAAAAGCCCTACTTAACATTATGGCTGTTGGACTCTCAACAAAGCATTTGGAAATGCTGCTGTTTAGTTGATGGATTATAATGAGCTTTTTTTTTTTTTTGCTTTAGATGGAATTTTAAATTCAAAGAAAATAGAGAATAAATGGGAGAAAATAACAATAGGGCTCCAATTAATCATTTTTATTTCAAGTCTCCACGAGCACAAGTCACAGCACGGTTTGAATATAGACACACTCTTTTGCATATACTGCACACCCTAAACTGGAAAGTGTGCTTCAAAAGTAAAAATTAAATCGCTGACAGCAATCCAATCTGTGCATTTATGAACCTGAAGTGATTGACTCAATAACAATGTGTGGTTATTGGCCTGTGTCACAAGGTAATTGAATCTTGTGTGTGTCTCAACCTAATATTTGTGCACATTTAAACAAATTTGTGCTGCAGGTAAACATGCTAATCATTATTTTTGGCTTTTATGATTCATAAAAGACTCCTTAAAATGCCTCTGATTTGAAAACATTTCTTGGGTAGGTTTCCCACCACGAGCAAATCCTTTAGGCTTAAACTGCACTGTGGTGAACTTTTAGAGGGGTAATTTAGTAGAGCTCTGAGTTGTAGTCAAGAAGATTATAAGATTCTGTAAAGTTTATTTCTAATAAACAACCATTTGTAGTGCATGTGTGCTGTTTTTTTTTTGTTTTTTTTAAAGAAAAAATCCTATGAACAATGAACCCTTTTACAGTATGACTTTCTGTGGTTGTTTTGTGTTGCTGTGTGACCAGCAAGCACCCAGAGAGAACGGGTGATTTATACCCCTTTCAGGCCAACAGTGACATTCTTTAACACAGTGTGGACTCCTTTTGATCTGTCCAGTACATGTAAGCCTTTTGCCAACCTTGGCAAGAGGGTACCCAGCTTAGTGAACAGCAATTTCTGTCCTTTGTTTTTTTTATTATGTGCTGCTCTTTTTTTAGCAGAAGTGCCATGCTACTCCTGCACATGTGTTGGGAGTCTATGAAGAGAACATTTGTTTGCATGTGATTGAATACTGAAGCATATACATGGTAGGGCTGTGCGATATGACCAAAATCTCATATCCCGATATTAAGACATCTATCGTCCGATAACGATATAAATCACAAAAATTTAACATTTTCTATAAATTCTGTGAATCTCGGGCAGCTCGACTTGCGTGAAGTGTTTCCAGCAAGGGGATTACGTACCTGGAGTCGAGTGTTTTAACTGATACATGAAACTATACATTTTTAGACATACGTTGTAACGGCCGTTTTCTTTGAGTATTTATTACACAGCGTGCTGCGGGGAAAAGCCTGTTCTAACGCTTGAGTCTAAGGTTTGTTTTTTGTTTTTTAGCACCTGGCAGCTCTTTTTTTGCTTCTCATCCGTAAACAATATGCATCTTTCACGTGATACAGTTTATTTTGAAAAGTCTCAACAGGATCTTGAGCTTTATTGTGAAAGGTTTATGTGGAACAAGCGGACACGCTGTGGTTTTACCGTCGTTGTTGCTAACGACAACGCATAAAAACAAACGCTTGTCTGTCTGTAGTGTGGTTATATTAAATATAAGAGAAAGAGAGAACTTTAAGAAATTAATATAGCCACTACAGTGACCATCAAAACGATGAAAAAATATTGCCGTAAACAGTTTATTTTGCAACACCACGAAACAAACAAACGATAGCGTAAAATGAAACAATAGATGTTTTTATATCGTCATCCGATATATATCGTTATATCGAACAGCCCTAATACATGGGTTCAAAGCAGGTGACAGCACATGTTCAGTGTACCCACTATGCATGCTTCTATTGTTCATAGGGATACTAGTTAAAGCTGAGGTCATGTCTCGTTGTCAGTCAATCTGTAATGCAATCAGCAACAAAGACTCACTTTCTTCATGCCACGCACCACAGGCAAAGATTGAGGGCTGTTGTGATATTCGTGCACACAATCAGACGGTTGCTGGCAGTTCTCTAGTCTCTGAAGCTTGCTGTGAACAGGTTCACTTAAATCCACGTTTTATTTTTCTAGCTGCACAGGAAACTGATCTCACCGAGATCTGTGAAATATCACAGCTCTTTCTATATTTGTTAAGAAAAAGAAATGAAACTTTCTCTGGCCTTTTGACATTTAGATTGTGCTATTCATTCAGCAGTGCTGTAAGGGGATTTGATGCAAACAATAGCAGATTTTATTTGTTCATTGTGTGAACTTTGGTGATGCATTGCCACCAGCTCAGCACCATCACTGACATCACAGAAGTGCAAGATCATGTGTCTTGTCAGCGTCATCGCTCTGTTGGGAACAAAATCATAGGCAAGTGTTAGATGACTACTACGCATCCTTGGTGCTGTCGATGCAAAGCTGAAATATCCATATTAAGGTGTTGATAGGTGCCTGTTTCTTAGCAACCGCACTACCTAATCATGTGTTTATCTAGCATCAGATCTGATTTATTCCAGTGTGGCTGCAGTGGTCGTTATGTCTACAAGGAATCATGTTGCCATTAAATATCTTCATGACTCTGTGGGTTTTATTACACCAAACCCCACGGGAGGCTAATTTAGTTCATCATAAGATACCCTGTGTTGTGCTAGTGTTGACTGCAGAATTTTTAGGGGATTGCAGTATTGCTTCCACTTGTCTTCGGAAAGCAAATAAGGAAACAACCAGTTTTGGTGAGATACTGTAGGAGTTTTGTTTTTGCCATGAAGCTTGCATTAGTGGAAGTGAAATTGACTGTTGGCAAGGTTCTATTTTGCGAAGAATTGTGACGATTTCTAGAACTAAGCTCCAGCAGTTGTATTATGACTTGGACTGTGCTTGCGAGCAGTTCTGCATTAGCTTCAGTTTGAGGCTAAGATGGCTGCCTTATGCAACCCTTGAGGCCTTGTTTTCAGTAGAATAAGTTAGAACATTGTGTGCTTCATGTTTCCAGGGTTAAATTGTGACAACACCTATTTGAGTTAACTGGCAATAAAGGCAGATGGTTTTTTTTGTTCTATTTTTAAAAAGTTGGAAGCAGTTGTGACTTGAAGGTTGCTATTTTCATCATGGTCCACCGTTCCTAACAGGTTAAAAGGAAACCTGCTGAAAATGGGTATTTAAAAACAGAATATTTTCATCTAAGAAGAGCGGGTATGGATCTTTTTTTTTAGTTGCATTGTCCTCTAATTACCAATAATCTCATTTATTTTTCAGAAACTAATTTGTATTCTCCTGCTCATCCTTTATGGCAGAGTCGGTATATGACCTCCTCCCCAAAGAACTCCAGCTCCAGCCATCGTCCACCCAGACAGACCCACCCACCATGAGCCAGAATAGTGGGGGAGAGGCGGGACCTCCCCCCTCTGCAGCCTTGGCGTCAGGTGAGCTACCTGCTCAGTCCATGAAAACCATGATCTGGGATCAGTTTCTCTGTTACAAACTATTACCCAAGTCAGCAGGGGTAAAGAAATGTGGCCTTGTGTGAGTGACTGGGGGCAACTTCACCCTTTCATCAGTTTCCGAGGCAAGATTTGCGACTAAAGGGGATTTATATAGGCTAGTATGTATTAAGTATTTCAAAACTGCTGACATGACGATACATGGTTATTACGTGTTAGCTGGGCCCCATGTTATACAAGGGTACAGCACCAACAAGTCAGTCGGGGGTCAGTTCTAAAGCCCTTCTGTGCAGCTAAACACAGGATTTATTCAAATATATGTTGTAACTTTAAAATTTTCCAATATTATACCGTATTGATGTCTGTTGTGTTGTTGTCTGTCAGCATCTTTTACTGTTAGTGGTGGGCGATCCTGTTAACTAGCAGCAGCATGGAAAGTGACGTTGCTTATGAAGCCTGACTTGACACTCGCTGTTTGCGGGCCTAGTGAAAAATTTCAACACCCTTAGCACCTGATGTGAAGATATCATTTAACTCCACACAGCTGTGTGCTCAGTAGTGTTGTGTACTGTGGTACAGAGGCTGGAGGCAGTGTTGAGAGTATTTTAAACAATGGAGTTGAAGCTGCTCTGAACCAACTCTACAGTGGCAACATTTTAACCACTCAATGTTTTGATTTTTTTAGAGTGTTAATAAAAACATTTCTAAACATATCAAGCACCATGACAGCGTTTTACCTTTTATATTCACCCACTCTGCAAACACACCTCCACCACCTCACCTAACCAGTTCACAGTATAAATCTAAATCTCTAAAAAAATATATATATATATTTATGTAGTGTTTTAGACTAATGTCTTAACTGGTCATTTAACACTCTTTGTGGCCAGGTTCCTGAAAGCGTGGCCCACAGGTCAGGGACGGTAATTTTATGCATCTTTTGAGTGTGACCAGGAAAAAGTGTTCTGCCGTTCATGTTATTCAATGACAGTTCAGATCATTTATTGTATGTATTATAGCTGAGCAGATAAATACCAATTTGAATTCCCCTGTTTTCGCCTTTGCATCTTTGACAATAAACACCAGCTACATGTACACCTACATCAAAATTTTAAATTCAGAATGCAGCGTTTGCATGCTGACATGGCCTCTTATTTATTGTTTCACCTATGATTTGGGTTTCTTTTTTTTATAACTTTTTGACGCTTGTACTAAATTTTATTTTTCCCTTGGCTCTTAATGTAAATTAAAAAAACCCCATCAGATTGTCTCAGCTTTACAGATCCAAATCATCTCCTACAACATCCCTCATGTTATGACGTTATATAGTGTTTTAGAGTTGGCATATTGCATTTCACGTTTTCAATTTCTTTCGCTTTATTTGAGTATTGCCCTTTCTATAGTTTGAGTTTTAAATGCCTTTAACAAAAGTAAAAGAGATGCATCTGTTGCACCGTGAACCGTGCACAAGTGTTTGACTCTCATGTTACAGAGTTGCTAACATTTTCACTAAGTACAATGGTTTTGTCTACTCATGAAACAGTGAAGTTGCCCCAGCAAACGTTGGACTGTATTTTTCAATATCACTTATCAAAAGCAAAGAAAATGGCCTGATCTTGGATCATGGTGCATTTTGATGTTCTTGACATCAGTTAAAACTGTGAAGGATTCTAGTCATGGTTTTCATCTAAAAAGCAAACTAACCGGTGAACAATCATGTTGGAGAGAGCGCGCTTTTTCTTTCTTTTTTTTAACGCTGCCTTTTTACTATCATGTCTGACCCAGCTGGCCCTAAGCAGTGCTGATCAAAAGCATGACTCATGTGATGTCTTTTAGATCATCATTAACCAAACAAACGTGCTTCCGAGTGTCTATAAATGATAAACTTCAAAAGATACTCCTTCCTTCAGTATATTAACTCATCCAGTTTACTCATTGACAGAAGTTAAGTCTTGAATGATCAGCTCTCTTGTTGCTCATTGGCTGTCTCATTTTTATTGCAGGAAGTGCCCTCTGAGGCAGGGAGTGTCTGCATATAAAATGGTCTGCAGTTCACTGCTCCATAGGTCAGAGGCTTGTTTATTCTGTCTCCATGGCTACGCTCAGTCCCAACCAAATATTCCAATTGGCATGCGCAAACTACTGTTTACTATTGAATGCACATTGCACAAACTCTACTGTAAACCTGGCAAATTTAATTTGGCGCCACATTATCAGCTTGCAAATTTGGCTGTACAAGAAAGTTTGACCAGATTTTGTTATTTTTCTTTCTGGCAATGTGTATGTAACAATTTGTAGCTTGCTTTTGTTTTTGTAAACAAGGCATGTCAGTTTTGTCACATTGATTTTTAATCAGAGGTTTTGTAGGAAATCAAAACATTGTGGGACCTATAGTACCCTTCTCAACTTTAACTTCAGAACATTTGGTCAGTGCTTGACAGCTCTCGCATGCACAGTGAGAGCACATAACCCACAACAGTTTGTTGAAATTAGAGTTGGGAAGAGGGGAAATCTATACAAATCATGCACAAATTCAGCTGCTTGAATGGGACTGCTAGCCTGCTATGTGGTGAACATCTGTTCTAACTTTTATATCTATATGCACTACTACAGATGCCACCTCTTCCACCTCCAGCCCTTCTGCCTCTTCCTCCCTCGCCATAGGCGTTACATCCTCTGGCCCCTCTACCTCATCGTCAGACCATCTCAAGGTTGCCCAGCATCTCCACTCCAGCGGAGGAGATGGCGCTGGTGTTTCAGAGATGCAAGGTGCGGAGGGTGCCCCCAACAGAGGCAGCAGTGGAGCAAACGCTACAGTAGGGGATGTAGGGCCGGGAGGGTTGCCGGGGCTAGGAGTCCAGCAGCCCCAGAACACTCCATCAAAGCGAAGGACTGTGTTGAGCATATCCCCACCACCCGAGGATCTGTTTGATGACAGCCAGATGTCTTGCCAAGAGGAACCTACCATATCTGGTGCACCAGGTCCCGACTCGGAGCAAAGCAGCAGCATGTGGGCCGATGAGTCTGTCTCGAACTTCAGTTTGATCAGCTCCATCTCCTACAATGACAACACAGAGGTGCCACGCAAGTCTAGAAAACGCACTCCTCGCCAGCGGCCCGGTCCCAAGCCTGCTCCTCCAGAAGACAGCATGGATGTGTTTGATGCTGACAGCGCCAAAGCCCCTCACTATGTGCTATCCCAGCTGGGCACAGATAAGACCAGTTCCATATCCAGGTATGGTGACACTTACTAGAGTACATTCTGTCTCTTTAGGTCAGAGTGCCTCTCCCCTTTGTAGGAATACATTAAGGTTGATTAAAGTTTTGCTTGGGGTAATTGGATTCTTGGATGTCACACTAATGTCATCATCATTTTTTGTCCTCTGCAGCTCTCTCGAGTCAGGAACTGCAGTGAAAGGTGGGTCACTGTCTGCTCAGTTCCCTCAGAGGAGTGATGGGAAGGAGCTAAAGATCCTGGTGCAGCCAGAGACCCAGCACAGAGCTCGCTATCTGACTGAGGGCAGCAGAGGTTCTGTCAAAGATCGTACACAACAAGGATTCCCCACTGTCAAGGTTGGAGTACAAAAGCTTCCAGCAGCTTCTTAACAAACGAAATATTACCACCAAAGGAAGAAGCTGCCGAATAAGATCGAATATAACCAATACACTGAGTGAGGAGTACTGCACGAGAAAGATTGTACTAGCACTGCCCACGTGCTTGTTTCCTTTCTCCTATTTCAATAGCTGGCATTTAACATGGATAACCTACTTGTCTCTTTGATTTCATTTCTTTTTTTAAATTTTTTTTTTTATTAAATCAACAGTAAATCCAGTACTCACACTGCAAACAACCAAACAAGTACCTTTACCTCTTGATGATAAATCAGGGTAGGGATAGTGAATGAATAGTGATTGCCTTGTATTCATTATTAAAGTAATAAATTCTTGACATCGCTCTTGAATGGCTCAGTGGTTATGAACAGATCACATGCTTCTTTTGTACCATGAATAATGCTCACAGATAAATGATTGAGTTGATTGGCAAATGATTAAAACTTTTATATTTAACTGAAAATCTTTCAGGGCTGAGGTGTTTTGTTTTTTTTGTTTGTTTTGGGGTTTTTATTAGAATCTGGAAAACTAATTTTATTTTTTATTTTTTTGTCTGCAGTTGGAAGGTGTGAGTGAATCAGTTGTGCTGCAGGTGTTTGTAGCAAATGATGCAGGCAGAGTGAAGCCTCACGGTTTCTACCAGGCATGCAGAGTGACAGGACGCAACACCACTGCTTGCAAAGAGGTGGACATAGAAGGCACCATAGTTATTGAGATTCCTCTGGAGCCCAGCAATGACATGACACTTGCGTAAGGAGTTCTTACAGATAATTAAAGACTAGTTATTACTTGCAGTGTTGATATTTAAAAAGTATTTGGTATGTGCTTTTGTATATTTGGTTATCCCTTCCTTCTCCTTCCTGTGTTGTTTCTACAGGGTGGACTGTGTAGGAATTTTGAAGCTCCGTAATGCAGATGTCGAAGCCCGCATTGGTGTTGCAGGATCCAAGAAGAAGAGTACACGAGCCAGGTTGGCCTTCAGAGTCAGCATCCCCCAGCCTGATGGATCAACCCTGACTTTACAGGTTCCCTCATCGCCGATCCTCTGCAGTGAGTAACAGCCAACTAGGATTCCTGAAACAATTTGATGGCTAATATTTATAATATGTGTTTTAGTTTTATGTTATGTTATTAATGATAGTTTGAATCTTCTTTTACTCTTCAGCTCAGCCAGCAGGAGTGCCAGAGATCCTGAGAAAGAGTCTCCACAGCTGCTCAGCGAAAGGAGGCGAGGAAGTTTTTATAATCGGAAAGAACTTCCTTAAAGGAACCAAAGTTATTTTTCAGGAGAACATTACAGGTGTTGTAGCAATTTCTTTTGTCAGTAGCATTGTAGCTCGATGTCATGTGTGTTAATGGTTTTCTGCATATAGACCCTCTCAAATCTTTTTGAATTCTCAGATGATAATTCCTGGCAAGCCGAAGCAAAGATTGACATGGATCTTTTCCATCAGGTATATGCAAGTGGGGATGATGGTGATCCCCTTGAGTTTTTCACTGAATAATCTAAGCTGCTGTATCAAACCTGTTTTTTGGCATACACTTGACACAAAAATGTGATCTTTTTTTCCAGAATCACTTGATAGTGACAGTCCCTCCGTTTCACAACCAGTCAATCACTTCTCCTGTTTCTGTGGGTATTTTTGTGATGACCAATGCCGGTAGATCACATGAAGCCCAACCCTTCACCTACACTCCAGACTCAGGTAACAGCAAGCAGCCTATGCATGAAAGTTACATAGTTCACGATTTTCAGCCGTCGTGGCATTGATGGCTTTTAAATGTTGACACTTATTGCTAAGTGTGACACTTATGGGCTATTTCTGTTTTGAAGAGAGTGAATAGAGCTAACATAGTACTGTTTTCAGATAGTTATAACAAGTTTTAATAGCACTACACCATTATAATCAATCATATAGACAAATCTAATGGCTGATTAAGCAATGCCGCAATTATTGCTGTCACAGACACATTTACCCTAATGGCAAAAAGAGATGTAGGGATCACTGGCAGTCCTTTGTGTTTCCACTAACAGATGAAGGTTTAATATGTAAATGTGTAGCAGATATAATTGGTCCTGACATTGGAGCATGTCTGGAACAGGTGGCATAGCATTCAGCGATCTTATTATTAACAAGGGATTGTAGTAGCAGGATGGTAGTTTATTTAAATAATCTGAATTATTTGTTTTATTGTTATTTTAGGAGATGTAGCATTTAAGAAATGTATAATTATAAGTCTCAGCAGTTGATTTATTATAAGTGATCTCTACTAAAAATTCTTGGAATATCGTATTGATTTACTTGAAATCTGCAAATGTCAAATACATTTAATAAAACAGACACTTATGGCTTTTACTTTACAAGGTTATTTAATTGTTTTTTCTTCTTGTGTTTCATTTAAAAAATTAAAGCTCACAATGGCACAGAACTGTCAAAGCCCCCCACCAGCTGAGATAAAAACGGGAATTGTTTAACTCACTGAAAATCCTGTTTAAGTGGAACTATAAGTTCATATCAGCATAATGTTGGAAGATGAAACGGGACTTTTGCGTGGGTTCAAGTAATTTTAGGCACGGTGAAGCTGGTAGCCTGAGTCTGAGTGACAAGGGGAAAAGAAGAAATTGCACATAAAATAAAGAGGAGGTGGATCACAGGTAAGAGTGGGAGAGTGAGAGGGAAATGGTGAAGGTGCAGGGTGTCAAAAACAGCCTCCATATTTAAGACACAGAACGCTATCTAATCCGCTGGATAGAAAGGTTTACTAACAAAATGTGTCAGAATGCTTTGCTGCTGTCAGGCCCGTCATCAGAAACATCTATTTCTTGGTTTTAAAATTCCTGGTTGAACTTTGGAAACTCCTTCCTTTTTAAGCTGGATGTTGAAGCTTAGTAGTTTTAGTTGATTCAATTTAAGTTTAAAACAGGAACACAAAGTGGCTGTTTGCCATGTGCGCAGTCTAACAAGTAATATTCGTAGTTGGATTACAAAAAGCGTTTTGATGGCAAGTGGTCATGGTAAAAGTAGATAATACCCTCCTGGTTTGTATGATTGTTGCAAACTGCCTTGTGCTTGGTGTTGGATGGGTTTTGTTCTCCACATCATCCATTACAAATATGGAACATGCAGCTTGTCATGTATTGTCATTTGTGCTAAGCTCCTCATGTAGATTTCAAGTGCCTAATCGTTGCCATCTCACATTCTAACAGTCCTTTTCTCCACTCTTACCTCCAGCTGATAACTCAAATGTCCTGACAGTAAAAACGGAGGGGATATCCATGGTCAAGACCTGCTTATTTGATACCCCGATCAAATCTATGCCCTCTGAACAAACAGAAATCTCTGACCAGACATCCAAACGGCAAGAGGACACACCTATGGAAGTGTCTAGCAATCCACCATCCACAGAGGTCTTCAAAGTAAGATACCCCCTGCTTTTTGAGGAAGAGATTTTAAAATATTTACTTGAGAAATACGGTCTTTAACACTGTTTTTCTTTCTCAGTCATCCCCTGATCCACTCATCACAGTGCAGCAGACTCTGGACCTTGGCTCTAGTCCTCATCCAGGTGGAGAGTCCTTTCAGAGAACAATGCCTTTACCATCAGAAGATGTGGACCTTCCCCAGGCACCCCCAGTCTTCCCTAGCTTAGAGTCCCTCAGCACGATACAAAAGCAAGAAATTGCCCCAACAACCTCCTTCTCTGTGTCAGGAGACACCACAATACCACCTGTGACACCAGAAGTCCCCCAGCAGTTCCTTAGAGACCCCCAGGAAAGCTTGTCACCTGAGAGTTCCAGTAGTAGTGCAGGGGTGGTGGTTGTGGCCATGCCACAGATACCACCTTCCTCTCAGGCACAGCCACAGCAGTCCCAGGTCTCCCTCTTTCCCCAGGAAGAGGTGGCCCAGCTGGAAAGGGCAGTTAGAGAACTCCAGGGGGGAAGTAACACCACGCTCCAGCAGGTGTTAGAAGCAGCTGTAGCTCAGCAGCAGCTCAATTCTGTGCTGTATAGCCCCACACCTTCTGCAGAATCCCTTCAGCAGCATGTCCAGGAGAACATGAACAGCCTTAGACTGGGGAGTACAGATAATTCACTGTCAGCACAGCAACAGCTACAGATACAACAACAGGAGCAGCAACAACAAATACAACAGCAGTTTCAACAACAGCAACAAATACTTGGAAACCTTCAGCAGCAACAGCAGCAAGTCATCAACAACATACAGATGCAACAGCAACTTATATTACAGCCACAAGAGCAACAGCAAATTATGGAGAATATTCAACAACAGCAATTGCAACAAAATCAGCAACAGCAAGTTCTAAACAATATTCAGCTTCAGGATCAGCAACAACAAAATCATATTCTTACCAATTTACAGCAACATCAGCTGCAACAACAGCAGCAGCAGCAGCAAAATCAAGCGTTGAGCAACCTACAACAGCAACAGCAGCAACTTCAAGAGCAGCAGGTTTTGGAAAATTTACAGCAACACCTTCAGGCCAGCTCTCTCCTTCAACAGGCTGGAGAACTGCTTACTATCCAGACTAGCTTCCCAACACAACCTCCTTCACACACATCCCCCCCACAGCAACTCTTCCAGTCGCCTAGGCCCATGGCCGAAACCCAGGGGTCCCAACAGCAGGTCCAGGCTGCCCTCATCCAGAATACCCTGACCGTACTGACTAGTGGCAGTCTCAACTCAGAGCAGCAGTCCACAGGATCAACCCTATACCTGACGCCGAACCATCAGCCCCAGCAACAGCAGCAGCTGGCATTCATCTCCTCCATGGAGACATCAGCCAGCCAACATCAGTCTGTTTCAATGTTTCAAAATCAACCGCAGTCTCAAATGCAGCAACAGAGCACCCCAATGGATCAGCAGCAGTCCCCACAGCAGAACCAACAACAACCAGCACAGCTTCCAATGGGCCAGCAGGGTTCCTTATTTCAAAGTATTCCCAATCACTCACAGGGCAACTCTGCACCACAGCAAACAGGTCTGCTTCTCTGCACCACAGATCTGAACCCACAGGCTATCGCCCCTACTATTCTCTTTAGCACCCAGACCCAAGGCCCTTCCCCTATGGGGACCATTAGCGTTGGAATCACCCAGTCAGATACAGCAGAGCCCATGTCCTTCCAAGACCAGAGCTCTTCGGGCAGCAACTCAACAACCACTGAGAACCAACAACAGAGCTTGTTCCAGGAACAGCAGCCAATGCAAGTGGGCCCAAGTTCAAGCTCCGTCCAAAACAATCAACCTGTGGAGCTGTTCATACCACAGACAAATCTGTCCAGCTTGCAGAGTACTATTGGCTCACAGGAGCTCAACAATCAGGCTCCAGCCCCCGCCACAACCATCTTTGTGGTGCAGGGTGGTGTGGGTGTGGTAGCCAGCCCTGGTCAGCAGCCCCCAGAGCAGCTTTTCCAGACATCTGTGGGTGGCAATGTGGCTTCTCAAGGACAGGCCAGTCTGTTTGTTTTTGGCATTCAGAATGGTAAGACAGTTTTGATCCTCTACACCTTTTAATGTAGAGTAAATCAAAGTTACCCATGTTAAATTATTATTTTCTGAAGAATATGATACTATCATGCTCGACCTATTAACTTGTATATATCCATATCCGGTTCCTGGTGACTATTCTCTTAGTCGGCTAAATGAGAGGGATAAAAAAATTAGTCTGATTAGTCTAAAACTAAGAAACACTCTGATATTAAGTATAATGGACAATGTCAAAATCTCTAAACAAAGGCATTTGAAACCATTAATCACATCTATCAACAATAAATCATGCCTCCTAACTGTGCGGTACCTCACATGTTGCGTTATAAATATTTCACATTTTACTCCAGACAATGAAGAAAAGGCAAAACACTTAAAATAATCCAATATTAAATATAATAAGAAAACATGGTACTAAAAAAGATTTTCACATATTATTAAAATATGACAAATTGACATCCGAGAAATAAATAAATTGCAACTGAAAAGTGTTGCGTATTGGGCTGTGCATTGCGAATGATGCACCTTGTTCGAAAACTCTTGACAACCACTTAATTAAAAGTTAAAATCTAAAAGAACAAATCAGTAAATAATCTAGCCATTTGCTTCTGCTTATCTAAAGTTGGGTCACGGGTCAGCAGCCTAAGCAGAGAATCCCAGACATCCCTCTTGCCAGCCACCACCTCCAACTTCTCAGAAGAAACATTGAGTTGTTCACAGCCAGCCGAAAGGTCTAATCTCTCCTGTGTATCCCAAGTGGGACATGCCCATCTGGAACATCTTACTCAGGAGACAACCACCTCAAATGACCCCTTTTGATGTTGAGCAGAAGCGGCTCTACTCTGAGCCCGTCCTGAATGACTGAACTCCTCACCCTATCACTCAGGGAGAGTCCATCCACCCTTCAGGGGAAGGGTACCGCTTCTATCCGCAAACTCATTCTTTCGCCTTTAAAAGACCTAACCCTAATAGTCTTAACAAAAAAAAATCAAGCCTGATTAACAGATTTATGGCATTTGTCAACAACATTGCTCCATCTGGTGATAGATGGCTGCATAGCATCCAGGACACAATATACCGGCATTTGGCATCAATTAAAATTTGAAAGAATTAGATTAAACGGCTAGTATGTCTGATACCCACTAGTGACAGTAGTGATAATTGGTCATCTAGTCAGGCACAGCTCTAATCCATATGCTTTTTGTTTTACTCCATTGCTACAGTTATATGCTACATTTACTGTTTAATGATGGATAAAATTATTTTCTTTTTCTTTTAGACTCATCCCAGCTGCTCACTTCTTCTGGACCCAGCCAACCTGCGCAGAACCAAATCCCGAACTCCGGTCACATGCAGACTCTGCTGGATCAGCCCATGGCCCAGGCTGCCTCCCCAATCCCAGCTACCATGCATAGCAGCTTGCAGAACACCCTTCAGGCACAAATGCAGACCACCTTGGAGAACGCAATGCAGGCAAACACACAAACAGCCCTTCAGTCCAGTTTACAAGGAAACATAGAAGCGAGCCTACCAACACCAATGCAGACCAGTCTACAGACACAGATACAGAGCAGCTTACAGAATCAACTGCAGGCATCCATATCAACATCGTCCAGCATGGATAAAATTGAGGACCTACTGGAAAGCCTACAGAAGCAGTGATTATTGTTTGGACCATTGTCAGCACTTAGGGGGTGAGTGATGTGTATGTAGCTCAGAGTTATACACCCTAAAAATGGCCGTGTGTAGGGGTTTGTGCCAATGCTTAAAAAAAAAGTCATTTAAATATTTAAGAATTACTTGCCCTTTTTACTGAAAACCCAAATCATGAGTTCATGTGACCTGTTTTTAAGAAATATTTATCATTAACTGTAGCCTCCATTTATCCATTGTTCTTGAATTAATGAACCCACCTTTGTTATTACCCCTCTTGCAGGATCAGAGAGGCCTGTAATAACTGCTTTATCCAGCCGCACAAATGCAGTGTTTTGTTGCCAGTTGTTATTGTTTTTTCCTGTTTCTTTTTAAAATAATGTGAGCTTAAGAGATGATGACGGTGGTGGTAATGATTATGATGATGAGGATAAAAATATTTGTGGGAAAAAACAGGAAAGGGATAAAGAATGTCAGCAACAGAGGAACGGTGACAGAGGAATGGTGCCGTGATGGGAGAGTGTTGTGAAGGCAGATTTAAAAATAAAAAACAGTCAGTTACGGAATATCAGATTGCACATAACTGTCAGATAAAGGCAGAATCTCATTTTGAGTGTGTAAACTCCCCAAGATTTCATTTCACTTTGAGACAGTGGGTGTTTTTATTTTTTTTATTTTGTCAGTTTGGGAGATTAGCTGATGTAAAAACAGGGATAAAATCACGTCACAGTAATTCGATTTAAACTTCTTTTGCTGTGGAGAATATGAACAATCATGCTGTTAATACACAGCTTACATTTGCATATGTCAAAAATGCCATTAAATTTGCTCCAAGAGTACAGAATATTAGACTGTACAGTTCTTTGTAGGATAATGTTTCATGTTTTCTTTTAATAACATTTACTGGCATGGGTGGAGTCTGCACTCAAGCGGTTTATTATTAGAGGCAGCACAGTTTAATATTAGTGTCGGCACCACAAGTATGAAATGAATTTTTATCACAAAAAGTCCGGTAAAGACATTGTGTTACTGAAAGCACCCTGGTGAGTTGAGGGAATATTGCACACTCATAAATGAGATTCATCCATGTGATGTGGCCTTTGTTGGCACTTCCCAGTGTTCTCTTATGTGCAGGCCTTTCTTGGTGAAATTTTAAATAGCATTCAACTATTTAGGGTGTGTTTTTGGTTTTTTTTTTCCTTTTGTTGCTTTTGAAAAAGTTAACTCTTTATCAGTTAAATGTGGATAGAAAAAAAACCTTTCCACTAGTGAAAATGGAGTGTTGTGTGGTTTTATAAACATTTTATCTAAAGCACTTTATAACCTCTTTTGTGTAACCTGCTACTCCTTATATCCATCCACAGCTCTCTACTGATCTAAGATGAATTTGTACTCTGAAACGTCCAGTGGGTGGGGTTATAAAAAAAAAAGAAGAAGAAGAAGAGGGGGGAAAAGCTGAAAGCAGTCATCTTTGTACAAATAGATACATCATTTTTACATTTTCTCTCATGTCAGAGTATTTTTGAGGTCTAGACAACTTTGTATAGAACGTCTGCTCACTGTTGAGTCCCTCTTTGTATTCAGTCCCAGTGGTCCAGTCAAGTCTATCCAAAAACAGCCATTCCCACAAACGGCATTGTCACTTGTCAGTGTTTGCGTGGTAACTAGGCCTTTTGTGTTTTAGACACTGACAACACATCTGAAATACTGATTCATTTAGTTTGTACATTTACATGAAGGATCTACATTGTTTTGTTTTTTTTCTTTTGTACTAAGTCTCGGTTTTTCTCGTTGGAATGTTTTTACTGTTGTTCGTGTTGTGTTTCGATATTAAGTTTCTGTTTCTGTTTGTAGCCCGTGCAGGTTGGCGCCGCATGAAGCTGGCTCCTGTTCTTTGTGTTGTGAACAGGGGCTCACTGGTAGATGAAATCTGTTACATAGAGGTTGCCATTTTTGATTCCATCCTTGGTGCTATGTAGAGGAGTAATGGACACTTCTGTGTCATGTTAGTACAGTTTGTACTATCAATAGCACTTGCATTCGTTTTTAGTTTGGAAGAAAAATCGAGTCTACAGTGCTGGCTGTTGTTGAGGGATCAGACTGGAGTGCAACCCACCCAGGCATACCAAAGCTCCTGATTGTGAATGGTCGCCATTTTGTCCTCGCCATCGTAACGTTTACTCATTTGCATTTGTTCGTTCACATAATGCAGCTCTCACATGGCTAACAATTCAGCATGCTGGGGGGGTTGTTTTGTTTTGCTCTTTTACAAGATTTCTTATAGTTTTGCGAAGGTACTTTGCTTCATAGATCAGTTTATCTCATTAACATTTCCACCAATTTGATACATCACTCTATTTTTCAATGAAGAGTTGACATTGTTGAACTTTCCAAATCTAATATTAGCCAATTTGGCGTTATCCCCCCCAAAAAAGTACATATGTTTTTTTTTCTTGGAGACTTCAGACATTAGTATCGCATTGCTCACATGCATTGTTTACATTTTCATGGTCATACTCTTTTATCTTTGCAGCTGTTAGTGATCCATTTTAAAAGTAACTTATCTTTTTTAGAATTTTGTAATCCATGTATCAAAATGTAGAGTATTTTTGTAAAACTAAACTTTTTTTCTTTTTTGCTCATAGCAAAGAACTATCATTGCTAGTGTTTTGTTGGTTTTTTCCCCTGAAATGAAGCGCAGGTTTATTAAGTCTATGACTGAAACTAGAAATGTAAGTGGACATCAAGTGATTATGTTAGACTTAAATCTACTGTCATGATATTGACTTTACGCAAACTGTAGAACATAACGTGAAGTTTACTCCTCTTTTTTGTGCTCTGTGTGTTTTGTGTGGGCGTTTTGTATTTTAAACTCCTCTTTTGTTTTTGTTTTTAACATCATGCATCTCAAATGGCACTTTGACTCGTCCATTAACTGTAGATCAAGTTAGAGTGCAGTAGTGATGTTTCCAAGCATTCCATCCCTCTCAGTTAGGGGAGCTAAAGAGCACATGATGTTGTGGAAGAAGTGCGGAACAGTAATGCCTCTTAAAGCCATACCAACACAGAAAGCCAACCCGTGACTTCGGTTTCATGAATGTAAATTTTACCTCATGGTGTGTGGAATGGAGCTTGCTCTACATCTGACATCGGACCAATACTAGGCTTAGAGAAGATATATTTTGAGGCGGAGGGAAGGGGATGGGCAGGGCGGCACCAGCTGTCATTTGTGTCACTGTACATTGGTCAAATTGTTTTTGATTGTGGTGTAATTTCAAAACCGACCATTAGTTTTATTATTATTATTCATTTCAGTCCGACTTTGTCGAATAGCCACTTCACCGGGGGGGAGGAAAAAAAAAAAAAAGAAACTGTTGATTTAAAGGCGTTGAAAAGAGCACACAAATCTTTGCATAATATTTTTGTCCTTCAGTCATGTAAATGAATATCCATGTATATTTAAATGTGAAATATACTGCAGGGGTATTTTGAATTTCAATTGTGATGCTTTCAACAGAACTTTGTGTGCCTTGATAACTTAAACGTTGCTCTGCTGTGTTTACTGGTGTCCCTTTTGTCTCATTGCTCCTTTTTATTCTCTAAGACTGTTTAACATCCGAAAGCTTTTCCGTTACTCTCTCCTCCCCCTGACACGGACATAACCGTAACTGTTATACTTTAACATGTTCTCAATCCGTTGCAAGATATCAACATAATATTGTGCAGCTTCACCAGTGAATTGTCACCTTGTTGTTTTCTATTGAAAATGCTTTTCATGCCTCATGAGATTTGTACATGTGAGGTAAAAGGGACGAGACAGTGGAGATTGTTTTTAGCGAGAACTTTGTGTTGATGTGCTTGTCAACATTACTATTGTTGCTGTGAAACGCTTGATCAAAAGGGGCAACCATGATAAATTAAATTGCCAATAGTGTGAGCTGTATCTTGTGTGTAATCAGTTTGCTCACTTTTCCTAGTTCGCTTCTATTTCACATTCTCCAACAGTTCTGTTGTATCCGTTCTGTGTAGCTTGAGCTTTAGTATCTAGCCTTACGACCCTGCAGTAGGGATAAAGGTCAAACCTGGTGTGTTATCATACATCTGAACTATTATTAACATGTAATTTTGCCTTTGTCTGGACATTTGTATACTCTTTGTTTATATCTGTAATCCTGCTGCTACATTAAATGAATTTTGAAAAACTGAAAATATCTTTTTATTTGCATCTTTTCACCACACTGAAAAGTTTATATACATCCTTTCAAACAATTATTACACACATTCATAGAAATTATACAGTAAATTCAATGGGGCTTCAGGTATTGGGGAAAATCTGTTCATAGTTTACTGATTCTTCTGTGTAGAATCTGTTGGAAGAATGCTAGTGGGTCCTCAGAGTCAAAGCCAACTTCAAACTCGGGTTTCTTTTTAAGAGCAAGGACAGCAACCAGGATGGCCAGCAAGGCAGTCAATCCCCATATGTGATATTGGCTTCCCGAATCGGTGTCCACAAAATAAAATGAGTGCAGCAGCCCCGACATCCCAACGACACCATATGTAGAGTGGTGGTCCTCCTTGCTGGTGAAGAAGTCCAATGGGACTGTGAACACAGCACTGACCTCAGCTGGGTTTGGACTGGGACAAAATGACTCCTCTATGAAGCCAACAACTGGGGTCACCAACAGACCGGTCTGTTGACAAAGAACGACAATTAGGAGGGGGTGATTTGAGAAAATGAATAAGACTCAAGTCAGTCAATACTCTTAAAGAAAATCATGTTTTATTCTACCTTATTAATGATTGGAAACAGCGTACAGACCACCTGAACGTCATCAGGTGATAGACCTATCTCCTCCTCCGCTTCTCTCAGAGCTGTGTCCACATCGTCATGGTCACTGGGGTCTCTCTTTCCACCTGGGAAACACACCTCACCAGCACTGGTCCTCAGCTACAAAGAAAGAAACATAAATAAGATGGATTTACAGGATAGATGAAGACAGTGACTGAGAGATAGCATCCATCTCAGTGTTATCTCAGCTGCTACAGGGTGACAGGAAGGGTACATCTTGGACAGGTCTGTTACAGGGCTACACAGACACAATCATATGCATTCACCTTCACACCTATCAGCCATTTAGAATCATCCATTAACGTAACCCCACTAACTGCCGTCTATGGGAAATAGCCATGCAAAACGTCAGACATAAAGACCCCAGCCAGATGGTGGGTTCAGGCCCTGGACCACCTTGCTGTGAGGAAACAGTGCTTGCCACAATACTGCCCGTGGAAAGACAGTAGCAAGACTGAAAGTTGGTGAATCGACCTATATGTATTTATGTATGTTTTGGAGATGACTTTTTGAGATTTTGGGGGAAGTTAGTGGGATGGACAGGATTAGGAATGAGTACATCATAGGGATAGTTCGGGTTAGAGGCAAGGCTGGGACGGTTTGGAAGTGCAGAGAAGAGAGGGTGCCTGCATTGGAGAAGGATGCTGAGGACATGCACGGAGTTGGTGTGACAGAAAAGGAAGCTGGGGATAGCGGTCAGATAAAGGTAGATGAAATGCTGTGGCGAACCCCAGATAGAGAAGTGAGAAGAAACCGCATTTACCCACTCAAGTTACCTCTTTTGAACGCAGCGTCAGCAAGGTGTACAGCCGCCCACTCCTCACGAACAGCGGGATCAGCACAGAAGCTCTGGGCAGCAATGGCAGATAGGAAAACTTATATCCTATGTCAAACTGCTTTAAAATGCCTATAATCTCTTCTTTAACGTGCATGATAGTGAGTGACCTGGTTAAAGTCCAAGTCTTGAACAATCTGGTACGACTTATTATTAAATAAACACAAAATCTTGGAAAACAAACGTTGACAGCTAAAAACAATACTGTTATGCTTACAGTGAAACTAACGTTAGCAGCAGAGCTAAGTCTAATCAGTCCATGGTAGTTCAGAAAACACCTGCGTTGTAGGAAAGCTAATGTGTATATAATGGCAAACTTTCCCAACACCATTCGCCCTTCTTTGACAGCTACTTCCTGTCCGAGTTTAAGCTAACACCAGAAACGGATGTGATGTCGAATTGCGACAACTTCCGCTTTAGACACGTTATTCAATTAGCTAAAGCATTTGGTGTTGATGCTTGAGCCTCAAAAAGAGTACAAGTGTATTTTGAGAGTGTTTGATAATTTAAAACATTCTCTAATAGGATCACGGAGATCATCATGACTGCGGAGAAACTCGAGAGAGGGTATTTTTGTCGCGTTAGTCTTCTCTCTGCTGCCTCCTTTAGAGGTCGCCATAGTGCATCATTTACCTCCACATCACCCTATCCGTAGCTTTCTCCTCTGTCTCACTAACCCACTGCACGCACTCCTTCCTCTTTTCCTCCTGCTTGGCAGCTCCATCTTCAACATCCTTTCTCCAGTATATCCACGATCTATCATCTGCACACATCCAAACCATCTCAGCCTCGTCTCTCCAACCTGTCCATCTGATGTACTCATTTGCTAATCCTGTATATCCTGGTTAACTCCACCTCAGCCTCCTTCCTGATACAATCCCAACTGTACTTGTCATTCTTAACCACAGTCTTGCTGCCCTGAAACATGTCCTACACCCCCCCCTCACATCCTTTTTTCTTGCCACTCCTATTTCACATAGTACCACAGTCAAGTGTGTTTTGGTAATTAGTTTAAAGTAGGCCTATTACTTTTGTAAAAACATGCATAAATGCAGTGTTACTCCCTCTTCTGGGAAAATTGAAAACAGACTCGAGGTTTCACTGGGATTTATATTGCTGTAAAGAGATCCTTGGTGAAAACATTGGACATGAATCAAAACATACAGTACATGACAAGTCATTTTATGGCATAATGAGAGGATATGTCTTCAGTATAAATCCAAACTGAAACATTCAAACATTCGAAGGCTACAAATAATCTGACAGCTCACTGAAAATAAAGCAGTAGCCTGAGATGTGTGTACTTCCATAAGAGCAAATTAATTACATTTTTTTTTTATCTCCACTTCTATTCAAAACTGTTATTTACACCTTCAGTCTTAACATAAATTCAATAAATTGACAACCAAAATATTGATAATATACAGAATTAATCCCACTTATAAGGGGGGAAAGAAATGTTCTTAAAGTTAGTTACAACCCACAAGTCACTTTTTGTGGATTCGCATATAGAAAAATAAATACATTTCAAAACACAGCAAAGCTAACGAGGCTCGTCACAGTGGTCCAAGTCTTCAGCGATTCAGACGTCGGCCTCTGCAGCACTTCATCTGCTCACACTTTGTACTTCTCCTTTGCTTGGTCATTCAGTATACAGATGTGCTGAGGAAAAGAAGAGGAAAAAACATCAACAGAAATGCTGAATATTATAACACTGGTTTCACTAAAAACCAGTGACACCAAACATGGCAGCCTCATGGTGCGTAAGCAGGCAGAACATCAGGACCCTGAAACTGCAGTTGCCTTTTTTTTTTTAACACCTCTTTTATTCCTACTGCAGCAAATATTTAAGGCCAAGTTATTTTCAGAAATACCTTAACATTTTAATGCAACACTACACAACCATATATAAAATAAAAAATTTAAAAAAATCATTTGTTGCCCAATCCTGTAACTATACAAAACACTATAAATATACTTTTCCACTTTGAAGATTTTTGAGGATAAAGTGACTAAAATTAACCTCAACAGTCTGCCTAAATAATGTCATGATTAGGTTAAAATTGGGCCTCTGGTGGGTGACTATGTATGTAAGCATAACTGGTCCACATATTGTTATGGCACAACTAGTGCACTCAAACTAAGCTAAAGAAAATGTAATCCCACTTAGACCATTTAGAGAAAATTATTTTTTTTTCTTTTCGTTGAGGTTCAAATTCGTTTTTTAATGCAGGATCAATCCTGATAATTCATATTAGATGGGTCCTCAAAACAACCATGTAAAAGCAATAATGTCTAAAATAATTTCATCTTAGGGCAGACAGATAATTTGTGAAATATCAAGCCAATTACTCATTCAGTATCTCAGGTGCACTTGTTCTTGTGAGCATGTAAAAACATTAAAATTTTCCACACCTCTGTAAATAGAATGGTTTGGCACTTGTGCACTTTGGTTTTCTACTCTGAGCACTCAAAGCACTTTTTAACTACACGCACCATTCACCCTATCACACACATTCACAAACTTGCATGCCAATGAATGCATGGGGGCAAATCAGGGTCCAGTATTATACCAGCTTGCCAGCGATTATTAGAACCACAGCTATCTCCAGTGGATGTTGCAGTAACCCAAACCAGCTAAATCTGTGTTAAAAATCACCTTTATAATAGGAGACCTTGAGTAATCAACTTCCAAAAAACACTTACACTGAGATCTCTGAAGTACTCGTTGTAATCCAAAGCATAGCCAACCAGAAAGGCATCCGGTACCTCAAAACCGATGTCTGGGGGAAAACAAACAAACAAACAAACAAACAAACAAACAAACAAACAAACATACATTATAATATGTATTTATATTATATAAGTAAAATCACATGGATACTGGAGTGGTTGGCACTGTACAAAGCTAATAGTATACTAATAACCTTCATCAGGAAGTCAGTGGGTCTGTGGAATACAACACAGGAAACAAAATCGAAGGCAATCACTTAAGTTGCCATCAAATGCAGAATATACCAAAGTGTCCCCGCTGCTGTTCTGCATAGGCCTCAACCCTCTAAGCCAGCTCATCATTAAGAGCTGATACGATGGATATGAAGGGGTGCAGTCGCCAGAAGATAAAATAGCAGATATATAGAACAACTATAAGTACCTGTATATCCCACAGGCCAACGAGAACCATGACAAAGTCGCACAAAGATCAGCCACAGCCATATACCTCCAAAAGGTATTGTAGGTTCTAAGAAGCTAGCTGAACAGAAGGAATAAGATCCAAGCCATCAATGTCTGTGCCCTATCGATCATCAGATACCCAGTTTGAATAACAAGCTGACCACAGGAGGAGAGAGATGGCACTCATGTCAAGACACCAAAACTCCTCACAATGCACGGAGCTCTCTACCTGAAGTCTAGCACCCTGAGGGTTTATGAGCAACAGAAAAAAGGAACGGAGAGGATTAGTGAGTGCCAAGAATACCTCAGACAACTGAGGATACTTGGGGAACAGGACGAGGAACTATCATGGATGACCAAACCCCTATGGGAATCTGTTCCTGGAATGTACCATCAATGGATAGAGGAAGGAGCTGGCATTAAGAAATACTACCAGTGGATAGAAAAGGATGGCTTAGAGGAGAGTTCTGATCATAGCAGTATAACAACAAGGTCCTATCAGAGCTTGACTTCTAGACAGACAAGCAGCTGCTGACTAACCAACCAGACATAGTGGTGGTTAACAAAGTGCATCTGTGATAGATGTGGGAATCTCAGCCGACAGCAACTAAGAAGAAACACAAAAAATAGAGAACTAGCAAGGGCAGAAGAAACAACTGGAGCAGATGGGAAAGGTAAAGTCTAAAGTGGCTGCAGTGATAGGAGCATTAGGAGCTGTGAGAAGAGGAAATCTCCCTATGTAACATCACTGATACAAGGGGTTATAAATAAGAGAAACCAGAAGCTACTTTTAAGACCACTGGAAGAAAACAAGCAACAAACTGGCTCTGACATAAACAAGCAGTCACTGCTCTTTTATGGTCTCAGCGGAAAGTCAAAACACTTACAGTAACAGCTGTCCTTGAGGGACGATCTTAAAGAGATTACCCAACTCAAACCTAAAAGCATTACATAATCATAGATGGTGTGAGCAGGGGGTTATAAGGCTTGCATTAGTACATAAGTGCCAGGCTCGGCTACATTTAGAGTAGATTTCCCTGAGATTAATTATAATCCTGCTTTATTAAAATTTTCACTGGGTCTTCGAAGAGTCGCAAATGACTGAAAGTCACAAATTGAGCCATACCATTCGTCACTACACAGAGAATGTAGAAGAAAAATAAGAGGTTCTCACAGTCTGGTCTATATCCTGAACTTCTTGGGGTCCTCTTCACCAGGAGACTAGAATGATAAATGCGGAAAGCTTTATGAGGAAGTCAAAGACAAAAAGCTGTCATCAAAACAAAGACTGTTCAGGTCACGTTTTACATCTTACATCCACCCATAGATGGCTATTTGCAGTCCAAGATTAAACTTTTTTTTTTTTTTTAGCTTATGGACCCATGTACAGACAAAACTGGGGAATCCTATTTCACAAAATTAATTTTTTACTGTGGTAGATTCTAGAAAATGACAATTCTAACTGAAAAAAATAGACGCTTGTGGATTGTAAAAGTGTCTGTTTGGCTGCAGTGTGCTCGAAAGACATTTCAGTGGTAGATATTGCAAAACCTCAGGGGGAACAGAAAATAATCACATGGTTCGAAATCACACTCAAGTGGGAGGAGTTTTATTTTTTCCTGTGGTAAACTACCCCTTAAAAGTCTATAATTCTATTTAAATGGGTATGACAAAAAACTGATAGGAGACTATTACACGGCACACATCAAAGCCACAGAGATGTCCCTCCCACTACTGTAAGTGGTGCAAACAGAGGGGAACTGTATCGGCTGAGCACTTTTCCTGTTTTAACCAGCTATCAGGAATACATCAGAGAAATGGCCTCTGCCTCCACAGTGCAGTTAATAGAACTGCAGATTAACTCTTAAGCTGCTCCATCCTTCCGTCACATCACATCTCTAATACAGTCCTAAAGGAGAGTACCCGTTAGTTAGATGCATTTTGTCTCTCTGAAGACATACCAGCCAGTTACTGTGGAGGTCTGTAATTCAGTCTCATGCACTATAAACAGCATCTGAGGGTGCCTACCTTACAACTTTAACCATCTTGGGATTACATTCACTCAGTAGAGAAAGTAGTGTTTCCATCGTCCTTCCTGTCTCCACAATATCCTTTCAACAAGGCCGGAAGTGGTCGAATTAGAGATGTAAGCACAAATAAGCATCTATCAGATATCATGTCTGATATTTAATGTTAAAAGCAAGCAAACATAACTGTAATTTAAAACCACTACAGTAGCAGTAATAAAATATGAGTATTTAATGTTTTATTTAACCCTAATAATAGAGATCATGTTTTAGATGTAGATTTTTTTAATCCACATCAGCCACCTGAATGATAATAACAAGAGCTTACCTCAACAATCAAAACATTCTGCGGAGCAAAAAAACAGAAGCAAAGTTAATAATTCAAACCTCTATGAAGAAGACAGCAGTATTTCTCTGTGACAAAAAGACTAACCTTGCCTGCGAGATTGGACAGCTCATCCCCTCCAATGACTTTAACATTGTTAGTTGACTTATCATTCTGGGGGGGCACAAAAATGAGACAGTATCCATAAGCTCAAACTCCCTCATAATGAAAGTTTTTATCAAAAAAAAAAGTCTACTTTTCCAAAATGCCTCTGCACTGCAGCGTTTTTTAACAAGAATGCTCTCATTTGTACTTCTGCCAACTCCATTTCCCTCCGCTCACATCCATGAAATGAGAAAGGCGGCTTACGCAGTAGCTCTTCACCCTAATGAAATCCACTGTCAGCGGGACTGATTTATCACTGTTCTGGTTCAGTGATTTAATGTAGTCGAGGAGGTCTGCAAAAAACTTGTAGCCGCCTTTCAGCACACACAGAGCTACAATGTGGTGTCCCCCCATGTCTCGAATGATGTCGCGGGCCAGGCGCTCTGTCCTGCATCAAAGAGGAGGTGGGAGAGAGAAACAGTGACAGCACTGTAAATCATAATGACGCATAGTTCTTAAATGATGGGGAGAATATCCTTTAAGTGATTTTGCACTTTAGCACTACTGGCATTGAGTCTTCATATGCCCTCAAACCCACATACAAATCCACCCCTGGTTGTGGGTAGCAGTATTTTGTATAGTGCACACCTGTTTTTCATAGCACACATTCTGAAAACACGAGTCCGCTCCACTAAGTACCTCACGATTGCAGCAGTTTCCCATCATCAGTACACCTGTGCAACCAAGATGTCTGCTGTGAACCCCAACCCCCCCAAAACAAAACAAACAAAACAAAAAACCCCAGCCAGAGAGGTGACAAATCACTTTACCTGTCCATGATGAGTCCATGTGGGATAATCACCTTGTCCAAATCGTTCTCATAATGTCTGGGAACACAGAAAAGGTCCAGGTCGTGGCCTTTCTCATCATCAGCTATCTGGAACCATAAATTGAAATGCGCAAACTATTTGGCACTGACAGATAATGTGCGCCAAAGATGCGTTAAATCAAAGTGAAGCCCCCCACCCCCGGCAACACCGAGCCTCTCAACCACCTGTTTACCCAATTTACTGGGCGAATTAGTGGTAGGGTGGCGGTAAGGTAAAAAGGCATGACAGCTTAGATTGCGAGGGAAAAGCTCGTGCCTCCTCCCTTCTATTTAAAAGGGCCTACCGTGCCCCGCGCACAACCACACCCCGACAAGTACGAAACACCCCAGCCCGGAGAGAGGACGGCAGCTGGCAGCCTCACCTGCAGATAGGAAGCCATGACACCCCCGGCGGCCGTCCGATCCGTTCAGTCGCAGCGAAAAATCTGAACAGTCATGCTCAGGTCCTGAGAGACGGGGAAGAGGAGGGGTGTGTGGAGGTTTGATGACAGGAGGCTGCACGAGCGGCTCTCCTCTTTTCCTTTTTTACGGACTGCTTGTGAGCTGGAGCGGCACACGCGACGCTCCTCCGCCGGGTTTTAAGCCCTTTACGTCAGAATCCAGTTTGTCTTTCCGATAATCTGATTTGTCCCACACAACCAGGGCTTAAACGCGCTATGGTGGTGTTACTCCTACTCGTATATTTTGGTAAGTGAAAGAGCGAGAAACTTCCAGCGCTGGGGAGAGGCTGCAGATGACGCAGTTTTAAAAAAAACAAAAACATGCCAGGTGACGGCTCCTCCTCATCAAAGAGCTGTGCGCGAGCGTTTATCACGCATCTGTGCTCCGCAATGATTTCACAGACAAGCCCAATACATTAATTAAACCGCTTTTAATTTAACAATATGTGCTAGAAATGTTTCCTGTAGCTTAATTCAAATTTAAAAAAATCAGAAATGTTAAATGATTATCACAGTTGTAATTAAAGTGTTTTTATTCTTTACTAATGCAAAACTTGTGTATGAAAGAATAAGTGTGAAAAAGTTATACTGAAACAGGCAATTCACTGGGTTATTACTCATTAAGGTGCTAGCTGTGTCTTTCAGACTAGTCAGAACCTTTGCTGAGGACATTGCTTTGCATCATCTGCTTGATGAGCTTCAAATGTGAAAACAAATTGTGTGCAATTTCTAAAAGATCTAAAGTATTTTCTTTTCCCATTATGCTCTATTAATAAGTTTCTCTACAGGGGAACATTATTCCCCTGGCTTTCTTGCCTTAAGTATTTAAATTAAAGCTTAGTTTTGCTGTATTTATGTAGTATCGCTTTAAAACAAGTCAGCTATATCAGTTGACAGTTGGCAATTTGTCAAGTTAAAACTGCCCTACCAGTTTACACAAACACACACAGCGTAAGCACTTGCACATTTGTTTTTCTCCAACTCAACTTCCCCTTCCATAATAATAAGTGGAGTCACAATTCTAAAATTATAACAGTGACTTTACCACATGTCTGCTTTTAAATATTAAGGATAAACAATGTGTAAAAATGTAAAGACAGAATCAGAACAATCATCTTATAATATGATCCAAGTTTAATGAGTGATACAGAAACATTTCCTCGAACATACAAAAAAAAGAAAAGAAAAAAAAGCAACACCGGGTGTTTGCAACATCGAGGCTATGGCAACTATGAAAACAGGACACAGCATGTTCTCACACTGGCCAACACCGACGAGCAAACAACATCATCTCTGTAGGATGACAAGTCTTTGAGAGTGCCGTTTGTGACCATGAGACCAAATCTCAAATGACACCGTTCCCCATATAGAGTCCTACTTTTAGCCCGAGACCCACATACAGAGCTGTGCCTGTGGACACAAAGTAGAGCACCATCCAGAAGATGGCGGTGTGATTTGAGAGAGGACCGCAGAGGAAGAATGCTCACTATTTTTTCTTCTTCTCATCTTTCTTGGCACCGTCTGCTTTCTCCTTCTCCTTCTCTTTTTCTTTCTCCTTGTCATCTTTTTTCTCTTTGTCATCCTTCTTCTCTTTCTTGCCTTCCTCCTTTTCCTGTCCTTCCTTCTTTTCTGCATCTCGGTTGGAAATCTTGTTGTTGATCAGGTTGTGCAGAGCCACCACAGAGCGTATGAGCGAGGCCAAGTAGACCACCAACATCTGGTCATTGGTCTTTAGGTAAAAGGCTTTTGTGAACTCCTGCAAAATAAAAAAACGTACATATTATCCCAGCAAACATCTTAGTAGTTTATTATGTATAATAAAAGACATTTAATATTGCTATTTGATGCAGTATTTAACCACAGATTTTTACGATAAGACCCCGCCCCCCAAACACACACACACACACACACACACACGCACAGCTCATATTCACACCCAAGGTTTTGTTTATCACAGCAATTAAAAACACATTAGTAAGGCATATGAATATTTTATCACGATATTGAAAATGCCAGTTCATTTTTGAGTTTTGTTTAAAAACACTATCACACTAAACACAGTTTTCCTTATTACGTTTCTGCATTGATTATTAAAGTATTTGTAAAACTTAAATGGAAAAAAAAAAAAAAAAAAAAAAGGTAACAGCCACATCTTTAATTTAGTGCAAACATGAAATTCCCAAAGTAACATACAGCTATACGTGTTTTATAATCTCTTGCACTTAAAAAGCTGCCAGATTAAAAATAAAGTAAACAGACCTCAAACATAAACAACTTACCAGTAGATTTACATCAGGAAGCAGGTTGAAAACATCCTGCAGCTGGTAGATGATCTGGTGGTTGATGGGAAGTTTGCCAGCAGCCACCCTCTCTAGGTAAGAGCGGATGTCCAACAGCTTAGAGTTGAGTCCCTTTAGGCCGTGAACCTGGTTTGTGATGCGTTGTGATAGTGTGCCCACCGTTGTATCTTTGATGTCTCTGTAGAGGGGATGCAGCTGTGTCACATTTGGCTCACACATGTGAACAAGAATCAACTTGTTTTTTTATTTTCTTCTCATTTGTGTGTTCCCCCCCCCCCCCAAAAAAAACCCCCCAAACAAACAAACACACAGTGCAATGTAATTATGCATGTTAAGGCCAAAGAACAATGCAGTGGTTGCTAATGTGATGTATCCTCAGCACAACCACATTACACTTGGTCAGAGGCGCATGTTCACTAAAGACAGTGAGTAACAAATACTGCAAGAAATTGATCAGCACAGTGGACAAAAGATATGTTATTCCCTCTGACAAGAACAACTAAATATTGCATGGGACATGAAGAGGTATATCATAACTCATGAGAACTTTCACATCCATGCAGTTACAAAGTAGGGCTGGGCCATATTATACCATTCACAGTAATACCGGTACAATGTTAGGCAACGATAAGAAAATGAAATATCGCCATAGAATATGGGTAAAACACGCATGCGCAGTGCTTTTGTTTTCATACGCACATGGCCGAAAAAGCATGGGTAACGGAATGTGAGAGGGGAGAAAGCGGATTGTTGAGTGAAACAGATGAACCAGAATTGGTTTGTAAAAATGGTGCCACTTCAGTTATGTGGAGCTGGTTTGGTGTTTGTCCGTCAGATACCAACCAAAGCACATTTTTTTGTAGAACATGCAAGCGGGCCGTCGTTATTGCCGTATTTGTCGGACTAAGGTACTCGTAAATCTGGGAGTAATCTGGGTCCTAAACTCTGTACTCTTCATTCCCACAGTCAAACGAACACTGCAGCATCACTGAGAGTTAAAAACTGTCTAAATTCTTTCATCTTTAATAAAACGATCAGCATTGCTGCTTTACCAGGCTTTAACTATTAAGTTTAACATCCAGGCATCCATGAAAACAGAATTTATTACATTTAACGGAGTTAGAAGTTAGCAGGAAGTTAGCGGAAGTTAGCTCGCTAGTTACCTAAGCATGATATAGCATGTTCTGACTGAGATATTTCTGAAAAAATTCAAACGTACAGCTCTGCTATCACTTCCAACATAAATGAAGACAGGAAACTAAACAGCAGTGACGTTTGTAGGGTTACTGAAGTTGGGCTAGCTGGTATATAATGATGTGCTACGTGATCGCTAGCTGGAGGACGAACACTAACACTTTTCCACTCGATAAAAGTTAACGTGAAGGTTCCTGATAGTTAGAGACAAATGCAATCGCATGGCAGGATGCTGTAAATGCACCAAACTTCAGTCACGAGAACAACTGAGATAATCCATCCACAATACGAGGTTAGTCATTAATATACTGCAACAACACGGGAATAGGGCAGCTGTGATAGAATACAGCATTAATAAATCAATTGTACAGAAGTGGAGGAAGCAAGAAGAATGAGTTTAATAAAGTTTGATTTATCTGACTACTTTGTTTCGCTTAATGTGTCTTATAATCCCGTGCACCTAATGGTCTGAAAAATACGTATTTTACTTTTTTATTTGGCACACTGCAGTTTAATGTTGTAAGGCACCTCTTTTTAACTTCACTGGATATTATACATGGTTATGCTCAGGATATGTCAGCCCATTTCTACTGGAAATGCCTTTTGGTTAAACTTTCAGCAAGGAATTTGCATTTGCACTGTTAAATTTTTATAAAGCTTTAATGTACATAAAAACCAGCTTCTTGTTTAAGTGAAAATAAATGGAAGGTTGTCTTTTTGCGCTAGTAATGTTGTGGTTTTGTCTCGCATCAATTATATCGTCAGTTATATCGTTATCGCAAATTTTCAAATATATATCGTGATAAATATTTTTGGCCATATTGCCCTGCTCTATTATAAAGGATTTTATATTTTGCCTTTTCTGCATTTAAGCCAGCTGAATAAACATTTTATATGTTGGCAAAAATGTTTTAATTAAAACAAATGAAGCACAGTGTAAAAGTGAACGCAGTGCCCGGTTAATTTAATTGTGTGTTAAATTTTGGTCCAATTTCTTTATTTCTATTTTTCTTCTTCTGAGAGGTGCAATTTAGGCGAACGAGGATGAATGTTATGTTGATGCAGAGATTTTTACATCAGCAGGAACATGAAAGCAGAGTTATGTTTATATCAAAGTCTAATTAAAACATTTTTGTCACTAAAATCAATTTTTATCTCAACACCAATCAAAATAATTGTGATAAAATTTGCCATAATCATGCAGCCCTAGCAATGCACAGTTGATGCTCTGTACAGTTATGCCACTTATTGTTTGTTTATTGAAATTTCTATTCGACTAACAGTGTAGCATTAATGTGTTTAAATTCAAATGTTTGTTCAGTACCTCAGCAGGTGCTCCACTCCCACTTCTTCTGCTTCCTCAGCTCCAATCTCACTGGTGACATGTTCAAATGTCTTGGACGTAGGAGTGCCATCCTAGAAAGAAGGAATTATCCATATGAATTAAGATTTTTTTAATCTGATCTGAGGAAAAACAACTAAACAAAGTACTTGTTCCAACTTTTGTTGCCCCTTAGCGATCACTTACATCATGGATTTCCTCCACAGAGATGTATGCTTCTGTGGGCAGACCGAGATCTTTGGGCTTTACGTCTATGATGACCAACACCTGGAAGTGTAGAACAAACGTTTATGTCAGAATGATTAGAATTAAAGCGAGCTGATGTCCACAAACATGCACATTAATACAAGGAAAAAGCAAATCAGTTACTTACCGAATTGGTACAGTACCGCTTGATGAGCTCATTGATGGCAATGTCATTCTTGTGTAATTTGGGTCCTGTGTGGTACCAGCCAACTATTCGTTCTCTGGCTGAAAAAGTGAACGCAAATGTATGAATGACACACTAACATTAAAAACATACTAATTTAAGAGACAGAAGCACTGCTTTTACCATTAACTTTCTTGAACATGCCATACATGTTCTCCAAGTAGTCATGGTCCAGGAACCAAACTGAGTCATCCCTGTCATCCTCATCAAATGGCACTGGGGAGGAAAAAAAACAAAAACAAAAAGTGTGTTATAAACTGGCTCAGAATACATATTCTGTGCTGTAGCAGGAAGTAATGAGACATGAGACAACCCTGACTTAATAGATCTTCTTAAACTGGTACATCACTTATTTTTACACTGGTGTCCTGTAATCGCTTAATAGTTAGAACAAATAAAAATAATAATTAAATGAATAAGGATATGGTGCAGGGGAGGAGAATGTCAGATAAATACTGGGGAGCAAGAGCATATAGGGATTTGTAGGTGTGAAGACCCCATTATATCCACTGTATAGCAAAGCTGAATATAAACTGACGTCACATCTGCTGTCGCAAGTCTGTTTCTGCCAGCTGTGCACCTCTCAATTTTTGTAATCTGGTGTATTGTGCCACTGCAGACTTGTGTTGAAGACACAAGTGTGTAACTGTCAGTTTTGACCACTGTTTTAATGCTATATCACTACAAAAGAGATTCACAGCTTATACAAAGGGAGATGTTGCATTAGTCTGAAAAGATGAGACTTTGTGGAAAAATGCTTTATTTTTGCTTTTGACTTCTCTTCCTCCTATATCAGCGCTGATGTGGAGATTTTGTCTGATCAATTATTCAGAAGAACACTGCACCGGCTAAATTATACACCGGCTGTGTGCTGACGCTACCGATAGCACATGAAGTCACCAACGTGACCAGTGTACTGAGCCCTTAAAGGTAGTGATGATGTGTTGTCAGGACAATCTGGGTAAAAACTGGCTGTTATGAACGCACTGCGCCATGTCCAGGCACATACAACTTCATAAAAATGATTCCAAGCTTTAAAATGAAAACAAACATAAGTGTTTGAACAAATGTTTTATCACTGCTTTAGAAACAGCATTTGTCTATATTAACATGGCAGAAAATGAATCAGGTTGGTCACCCATATGTTTAGTGGACATGCTTGTGTCAAAAAGAGGTTGAAAAGCAAAGGTCAGAAACAGAATACCAGAGATTTCTTTACTTCAAATGACAAAGATGTTTAATGGTTATTAAATGCAATAAAATAAAATAAAGCAGAAATCACAGACTGTGAGACGCTGCTGGACTTGGTAGACTATAAAGTTAAAAGATATGTGGGAATAAGATCATCAAGAACCTAACACAGGCACTGGAGTCATAACGTGTCCGTTTCTGACTGTTCTAACTAAAACACATTCCGTGAACATATATTTTCTAAAGATATAAACATATTACAGTGGAAATTGACAGTGTAGATGCTTGGCTTAAGTATTTTAAGGTGAAAAGATGTCTGAGGATGTACTTTACCTGCAAAACTATTTGAGACGTCCAGAACTTTTTTCTGCCATGACCCCAGGAGGACACCGACCACTCGTTTCTGATTTCCCACTTTTCCTATCCTGTAGATTCAAGATTTTAAAAAAGAAACGAGCAGAGGAAGCTGTTATTGTCACAGATTTCTGTAAAAATGTAATCAATGGAGCCCATACAGTCTGACTCGTTAGCTAACCTGTAAGCTAAGCTAGAGTCAGTGCACAGCTCCGTCATGTTTAATGACACCAGATCAAACTGTTCGGGTACGTGGATTAGTTTGTAGAAATGCTAATGAATAACATTGTTTTAAGGATTCATTAACGGCTCATACAGTACATTGACACTTTAAGAAGCTAACTAGCTAACGGCACTCTGACTCAGCATGGCTAACCTTAGCTTAGCCTAGCTGCGGCGTCACACTTCAGGACACTTTGGAGTCCAATATTGATAATAAGACGGAACTTAAATACAGATCTCACTGACCTGTTGAAATGATCCACCACGCTGAGCAACACAAGGGGGTGAACGACCACATTTTCCACCGCTAACTCCGGCATTTTCGCAGGCAGGATAAACAGAACACAACACACCTCCACACAATGACGGCTACGCTACACTTCCGCTCGCTCCTGACGTCTCTTCCGTTTCTCTTGGCAACAGAGAGACCGTAGAGACGCACAAAAAGAGCAAGAAGGCCGACGAAATGGTACGACTTTATGAACAACTTTTAATTCAATTCAATTCAGTTTTATTTATATAGCGTCAAATCACAACAGCAGAAGCCTACATAATGATAACTTTAATTATGTTTATGTTTACCAAACAAGGTGAACAATACATCAACCTGCCAGTACTTATCAGCTACCGTTCTTTTTAAGGGGATACAAGTATTATAACAGGTTTACAACCCGAAATGATACAAACCACTATCAAATAACCACTCAAAGTAGGAGTCTTGGCTTTATATTTAATTTTGTGTTCATTTATTATGTTATATTTTTATTTTCTCTTTACTACATTTCAGTAATATTATACGAAACTAATCACACAATCACGATGGATTATGAACTATATAAGACAGAAAGCCTTAGTATTTGTTCTGTCATTTGATTCTAGCAAGCTACACTTAGTATCTGAAAATGAATGACACTTCCGATAAGTAAGTAAAGTCAAATGGGGGTGACTTTACTCCCATTACTTGAGTATGCCTGCTGCCACTTATACTTGTAAGACATTGTTATAAATCATTCCAATTTGTTATCGCACTAACAGTCGAGAAGCAGGGTGTAAACAGGCCACATACATTAATAAAAATGTCCTTTTTTTTTCTTTTAGAATATATTTAACATTTTCTAACTTTAAATGGGACACGAAATCCCTCAACCATCAGGTTGATTACAGTTTTATCAGTTCTGGAAAAGCCACATTTTTTATGTAAACGTGCGCCTGATCATGTTTTTGGTTGAGCAGGGTGAGGAAGTTGAGGCACAAATGAAGAGGATTGAAGCCACTAAAGGTGTTATTGGAACGCTAGTCGTCGATCCAGATGGTAAGCAACACCAAAAAGCAGAGCAGTACTGCTCAGAATGATGCTCTGTCGCTTTTTTTCACAGAGGAAATAAAATATTCATGGATGTTATAATTAGTTGAAATGGGAGAAAGTTAATTAAGGTAAAAGACAAAAATAATGGTCTGCGGCAGCTTAAAACCCTCTTTTGGTGTCAAAAAGTTACAGTGGGGGTTTTCCGAAGAGGCACGTTGTTAGTTTTGTAGCTGATAGCTATCGACAGTTTATTTCAGTAAATAACTAGCAAGAGCAGCACAGATTCGTGGCTCCATGAAGGATTACAAAGGAGCAAGTTATTGCCTAACAAAAATAACACAGTGTAACTGCATGGTTAACACGTTTTCTTACACCAACACTGTTTGCCATTAGAACGTGAGCATGTGCGTGAAGAACGATCCAAATCGCTCTGTGTACACACTGCTGAAAAAAGGTGTGAAGAGATGTTTTCATTTTGTATTGATCTCTGTGCAGAAATGCAGTTAAAAAGCTGAAATGCAGCTCAGTTTTGCTCAGTTTCAGTAAAATACTATTACTACAGAGGACCAGAAAGGGACTCAGCTCTAAACATTCTACATGAGGACAGAATGAAGTGTTATAGGACAGAGTGCTGTGCTCACAGCTTTGAGTCATCCACCCGCCACAAAGCACTTTCAGTGCTCAGTTAAAGTAGAAAAATGCCGTGTAAGTACCAGTCTATTTCCATTTAAAATTACACACTCTCTGATAACATTTAGCCTTCTCATTTCAAATAACTGAGCACTCTAACTGTCACAAACCCCCAAAACAATATAATGTCAGCTTTTACTATGTTAAATTTACTGTTAAACTGCTTTCAGTACCATAACCGATACCGTGCCTCTTCATTAAATCCCAACAGCTGCTTTTTAATGCCAAAAGATAGTTGTGCTCTAGAGGAGAGCATTAATAAATCTGGCCCATGGACACAGTTATTATTGTAGTTCATTTGTATTTGGTTTCCCTTTCAGAGAACTACAGCGAAGCCACGGTACAAGATGCATTAGGCAACTGAGATATTTTTTTTAAATAATAGATTTGCAGTGTTTAAGATTTTTTGTCAAATTATGCAGTCATAAAGCTCTGCAACACCAAAAATCATTTTTATGTAGTTTGTTTTTCTCCTTCTCTCAGATCTGTAATATAGAACATTTAAATATCTGTGAAAATGCAACAGTTGAGAGAAAAAATGACTAAAAAAATGAGAGCAGATTAATGTCTGAATGTTACAGTATTTAGTAGTAATTTTAAAAAAAATACATAACCTCACATGGCATACAGAAGAAAAAAAATGTGTGCTTAGATCAAGTGTTAGAGTCCAAGTTTACACCGTGGAATAATAATAATAAATAATAATAAAGCAGCTCTCCTCTGGATGAATCCTGCGCTCCACCTGAGCTGTCACATACATCTGTAACTGTGACATTCAAAATTCACTAGAGAATAAGAGAGGGAGTGAGAGGGCCTCAAAGTTAGAGTGTGTGGGCAAGAGTCCCACAGGATAGTGTGAAACAGAGAGAGAAGACATATCCAGGGAGGAGGGAACTGAAAGCACCATGTAAGAACTGATGAAAATGGTCAGACAGATGACTTTATGTTTGTAAATTTAATCCGTTTGATCACTTTTGCTCAGTTATTCCTGATCAGTGTGTGTAAACAAGTAACAGCTCAAACATGTGCATGACTGATTCTCTCAGCTATTCAAATAGGAAGCACTAAACCTCTGCCAAAAAGAATATTTATCCAGGAAAATATTAAAAATACAGTCTGAACGTCTGATGAATTTCTGAATGAATGAATTTCTTTTAAGGTGTTCCCATCAGATCAACTTTGGATCAGTCCATGACTCTACAATATGCAGGGCAACTTCGACAACTTGTGGTATTGGCCAGAAGCGCAGTCAGAGATATTGATCCTCAGAATGATCTCAGTGCCCTCCGAGTCCGCTCCAAGAGCAATGAGATCATTGTTGTAACAGGTGAGTGTAAATTAGTTAGGGTTTGTTGACTTAATGATTTTAGTTGTTGTGATGTAGTTGTTGACTTTTGGCTCAGTTGTTTGCCTGCATTTCCATGGTTCAGCTTGTCTTTTATGTCTCTGCAGAGAACAACTATCTAGTGATAGGCATCCAGAAGCTTCCTGAGCCAGATGTTTCCATGGGCATGGAGGTAGGGGTGTTGGGTGTGTTGCAGCACCACCTGCTAAGTGCAAAAAGAAAAAGAAAAAAAGAGAGAAAAGTTTTTAAATGTTTTAAATAATATTTCTGTTGTTATTTATCTTTTCTGCCTTTAAATAACCAGGCACCATGGTCAAATTATGTCACATAGCCTTGTCACCAGGTGCTACAAATGCATCTTTCAACTCACAATTGTACAAAAGCAAATTTTAGATTTATTTTTCAGTTTGTTTGTTTGTTTTTTGAATGATTAGCTTGTAAAAAGGTCATAAAGGAAGAGCAGCAGATTGATGAGCTCCATCCTCATACTCATGGAGGCTGCAAACTCTTTGAATTGTCTCCGTGTGTATCAGCATCTTCTTCCAAATCATAATTTTCCAACTTCCGGTCATGGTTATGGTCAACGATGATGCCAAAGAGTATCACACATCTGTCCCAGATGAATGTTCTAATGGACTCTTTGAACTCATTGGACATTAGTTCCCAGAATCAGGGAATTTATCACCTTAACCTCTGGATGCAAGTCACCTCTGGATTATTATATAATCCAATAAATGTCAAATACGGTGTATGCCTAGCATTGCATATCAGTATCAAATATTTTGAGAACCAATTACATGAAAAAATTTGTTTTTATATCCACTATATGGGTCACTTTTTAACTGTTTCCGTCATATCAAATACAAATTACCCTTGAGGTAACGTATGTACACACATTCCACTATCTTGACATTGACTCACTATCCACATACTCCCGGTAGGTCTCAGAAACAGCTTCATTGCCCTGATACTTTATTCATCTTGTTCCTCGTCCTCTTTTTCCTCCTGCTGATCAGACTCTTCCTTATCCTCAGACAGGTTCTCCCTTGGGACTAGAGTATCCTGGTTGGCTACAGAAGGAGTGAAGTGATGGCTATTGATGTGTGCACGCTGAAAGACATGGATGAGATGAATGTTTCAGCTGAGAGAAGAAAAGAAGGAGGCAAAATAACAATGTCTGTCCTTAAAGCCATTTTTAATCACATCATAAGAAGACCACATACATTGTGAGGCTGTGCACACTGTCACCACTAGATGGCAAGACAGCGTTATTTTTTCAGTTCACTGGTGACACGTTTAAATGTCTTGGATAAATAAACTAATACTCGTCTCGAAATGTTTTGGTGCAACTTAACATTCACTGACATCTTGGATTTCATCCAGGGAGATGTACACTTCTGTATGCCGGACTGAGATCTTTGGGCTTCACGTGTATGATCAACACCTGGAAGTGCAGAAGAAAGGTTTATGTCAGAATGAATAGAATTAAAGCGAGCTGATGTCCATAAACATGCAAATTAATAAAAGGGAAAAGCTAATCAGTTACATTCCAGGTTGGTACAGTACCGCTTGATGAGCTCACTGATATTTTTCAAGAACAGGTTCTCAAAGTTGTCATTGTCCAAGAACCACACTGTTTCTTGTCATTCTCAAGAAATGAGACTGAGGAAAGAAGGTGCTGGCACAGTGAGTATGTATTCACTTTTGATCATTTAGGTCAATACTGTGCTGGAGCAGTAATAACACATGAGTAAAGGCCTGATTTTATGTATATTTTTTCATCTTAAACTGGTACACCACAATGATTGCTTAGTTCAAGAAATTACTCCTACAACTACATAATAATGTCATGCTTTAAAATGAAAAAACAAACAATACCAAGTAAATACAGGTCCATTATTGCTAATACAATACCAATACTGATACTTTTAACCTATAAAGTGTCAAAATGCAAAATATATTTTAAGTTTATTTTGTATTTTTGATTTCTTATGTTAAGTTCCTGTATTGTTATTATTAGTTAGGGTTTAGGATTCAACTTTATTGCCATTACACATGTATAAATACAGGGTAACGAAATACAGTTTGCATCTAACCAGAAGTGCAAGAGCAGTAAGTGCAATAAGAGCAGATTATATACAGATAAGTTAAGTGGAGAACAAATATACAGATATATACAGATAAGGGCAGGATAAATGGTGTAATAGTTATGAACAGAATTATGTACAGAGAGACCAAATATACAGATGAGCTACAGACAAATGTACATTGTGTATACATATGTATACTGTTGTATACATATGTACAGATATACAGATGCCCTGTATAGCATACAGATGTTCTACATTGCTATACGGATGGGCAAATATACAGATGTACTATGAACAAATACACAGATGTGCTACATAAATACATACATAGATGTACCAGTGTGTGGCAAACAGATCTACAGAGTGCTATGAATATATCTACAGTAGTGGAAGCGTAGCGCTCTGAACTGACTATAATAGTGAACAGTGTACGCATTATAACAGAGACTATGTATGTCAGTGTCCTAAAATCTATAGCCGTAACCAATGTGAGAATATGGTGAATGTTGAGAATGAATGACAGCAATGATCGTGGTCACTAGGAGTGTAGAAGGATTGAGTGAGTGTGGATGAAAAGGTTCAGCAGGGGACTGAGGTCAGTAGGGTGACAGCTGTGGGACAGAAGCTGTTCCTAAACCTGCTGGTTTTAGTCTGAAGGGTCCTGTAGCGCCTTCTGGAGGGGAGGAGCTGGAAGAGTGTCTTGGCAGGATGAGAGGAGTCCCTGAGAATGATGTTTGCTCGGCGTAGACATCTATTCTTGTGGACATCCTCAGTGGCAGGAGGTGGAGTCCCTGTGATGCGCTGAGCGGTTTTCACCACCTGCTGCAGTGCCTTGCGGTCAGCAATAGAGCAATTTATGTACCAGACTGTGACACAGTTGGTCAGGATGCTCTGGGTGAGTTTTAGTCTTTGTGATTCACCCGTGTCTCCTTGTTTATTAGTCTTTTTCTGTTTGTCACGTGTTATCTCCTTGTCTATGTAGGTTCCCTTTGTGTCTCTCTCCTCTGTGTCCCTCTCCCTCTCTTGCTCCCTCTCGCTGTCTCTTGTGTAAGCTTGCGTGTCCCAGTTCATGTCTTTCCATGTTTCCTGTTTTATTTTGAAAGTCTTGTGTTTTCATGTTCAATTTGTTTAGTTTTACTTCCCTTGTGGCATCTTGTTTATTTGCGTTAGCTGTGTTTCCCCAGGTGTGTCCACTTCTCTCATTACCCTTCTGTGTATTTAAGTCCTCTGTTTCCTTCAGTTCAGTGTCGGTTTGTCTGTCCTGCTTCATGTCATGTCAGGTTTTAGGATTTTTTCAAGTTACTGTTCATGACAACATTTTGACAACCACTAAATCACAGTGATTGCACAATAATTACTTAATAAAGTAAAACACCTTTCAGCTTTTTATTTATTTTAAAATATCACTTTCTGGAGACCTGGAATCTAGATCGTCCTGAGTCTAAAGCATTTTGGGTCAGCTTCTGTTGTTTAAATGTATTACAGACAATAAATAAAATAGTCAAACCAAAAAGGTTCAGACATTATTCATAGTACATGTTTTTCATTTCCAAAAAATAATTTGTTACACAGTTAAGTGAGCTCAAACTAAACTTAGAGGATAGAAACAAAGTATATCAATCGTAATACCAATACCAACGTTATATACAATCAAAAGTTTAAGAACACTTGAAAAATGGCAAAAATCATATTTTGCATGGTTGGAGCTTAACAAGGTTCCAAGTAGAGCTTCAATATGCAGCAAGAAGAAATGTGAGTGAGACAAAACATTCTTTTGAGCATGCAGTTTATTGAAAACAACGCTTAAACTGAAACAGGCTGTTTTATAGCTGATCGCAAGTTTAGGATCACATGCCTTTAAAAGGCCAAATCTGTGCAAAAATGTGGATTCATTGTCATTTTCTGTCAGGTATTCATACTGTCATGACGTTCTGATGGCAAAGGCAAAAAAAGTTTCCCTTTTGGAACGTGGTCAAGTTGTTGAACTGCAAAAGCAGGGTCTCTCGCAGTGTGCCGTCACTGCTGAGGTGGGAGCAGTAAGACAGTCATTTGGAATTTCTTAAAAGGTCCTGAGGGTTATGGAACAAAAAAGTCAAGTGGAAGACCCCCAAAAATTTCACCATCCTCGTCTCCTTGAACACCACAGAACTGACCGTTTGGACTTTGCAAGAGTGCACCAAACACGGGTCATTGAAAGTTGGAAGAAAGTTTTATTCTCTGGTGAGAAAAAATTGAACCTTGAGGGTCCTGATGGTTTCCAACATTACTGGCAGGACAAGCAGATCCCACCTGAGATGTTTTCAACGCTCCACAGTGTAGGAGGCGGCATAATGGTCTGGGGTGCTTTTTCCTTCAGTGGAATAATGGAGCTTCAGGAGGTGCAGGGGGGGTCAAACGGCCACTGGCTATGTCCAGATGTTGTAGAGAGCTTCCCTCATGACTGACGGCCCTTGTCTGTGTGGTAATGACTAGGTTACCACACCGGAAGCACTACACCTCTGCCAAAAAGAATATTTATCCAGGAAAATCTTAAAATGAAGTCTGAATGTCTGATGAATTTCTGAATAAATTAATTAGTTTTAAGGCATCCCCATCAGATCAACTTTGGATCAGTCCATGACTGTATAGTATGCAGAGCAACTTCAAAACCTTGTGGCATTAGCCCGGAGCGTGATCAGAGATACTGACCCTCAGAATGATCTCAGCGCCCTCCGAGTCCGCTCCAAGAGCAATGAGATCATTGTTGTAACAGGTGAGTGTAAATTAGTTAGGGTTTGTTGACTTAATGATTATCTGTGATATGGATGTTGACTTTTGGCTCAGTTGTTTGCCTGCATTTCCATGGTTCATCTTATCTTTTATGTCTCTGCAGAGAACAATCTGGTGATAAGCTTCCAGAAGCTTTCTGAGCCAGATGTTTCCATGAGCAGGGAGGTAGGGGTGTTGGCTGTGTTGCAGCACCCCTTCCTTAGTGCATAAATAAATAAACGTGTTTTAAATAATATTCCCATTATTATTAATCTAGGAAGTTTTAATAAATAAGTAATAATACTTAATATGTCTTTGCTCTTAATAGCCAAGCATCATGGTCAAATAATGTTACATATCTTAGATGCAGTTGGTTAGAAATTAGAAATTGCACTCAAACAAATCTATTTTTTGAAAGAACGAGCAGCAGATTGATGATCTCCATAGTCATGCTAATGGAGGCCGCAAACTCCTGGAATTGTCCCTCTGTGTATCAGTATTCTCAACCAAATCATTTTCCAACCTGTGGTCATTAAAAACATGGTAACGATTCATCACAATGACAAAGAGACTGAAACACATCTCTCCGTGATGTTTGTTCTCAATAGCATGAGATGTTATGTAGAGAAAAACAATCTAAGTCTGATGTTTTGTGGGCGATAGTTTGAATCCCCTTCTCATCTTAAAGAGAGTGATCTGTTTTATCCAGAAGTTCAAAAAAGTGTTCATAAGTTTTATAAAAGTAAAAGCAGTCATTTGCGGTGGGGAAATATTGTAGTATAATCAAAGTCCAGCTACCTACTTGACTAAAATTGCTTAGGTGTTCTCAAATAATGCATGTGATATAGGAGTGGTGCAAGCTCTAAGTGTGAACTTGCATTAAATCATGCCTGATGATAGCAAAACTAAAAGTAATCATTTCTATCTTATGTGCACAGCTTTTAGTTTGGCTAAACCTGTCAAATAAATGTCAAGGCAGAAATTTTCCTTCAGGCAAGAAATATAAAGCGACATATAACATAACAATTACTTTGTGCTTGTGTTTTGAAGTTGAAACATTTTTTT
>NW_005187571.1:610628-621949 GCF_000239375.1 Pundamilia nyererei | reverse complement strand
CCAGGTCCACAGGAGATGCTCGCTGTCTGAGAATTACAATGATTAAATCCATTCATAATAATTATGGAGGACACAATTTGTGTGCAAACTTTGAAGACCTCCAAAGGCTTGGGAGATTTTGTTGCTGCTCTCGGTTTGTTTTGTTTTGTTTGTTGAGCTATGGAGGGTCAGACATAATGACATTTTGTACATTTTAATCAGCTATTCTGTGTAAGACCACTTGCTGAATAAATGCAAACACAGACCTCTGATAAATATTTCAGAGAAGTAAAAACTCAGATATGCAACAATAACAGTGAGGAGTTTTTACAAGTATTTTAATGTAAATTTACACCCGAATTTACAGCAATATACCGTATGTTAATAAATAATTCATTGCCATTATACAGCCCAAATAATAAATTACATAACAACGGATTGAAGCAAATAGGCAAGATTTCACAGCAGGTTTGCAGAGGAGACGGAAAAAGTGACGCAGGACGGTCAGGTGAACTGGAGGGGAGGGCGGGATTGCTACGGTGCTTGTGCTTGTAGATAGAAACTGAACAAGTGACATTATTTTTTTGTCTTAAACAAAAAGAAGTCTCATCAAAATACCAGTGAAAGGTATAGTTTGTTATTCTGTCGCTTAGGTTATGCATAAAACAATAAATAATTATTACAGGTGTCTTTTTTTTTTTAAATGAGTTTTGACATGAATTGGAATAGTGAACTAAATAGTTTGGCTTTTCTCTTCCTGAAAGTAGTTTTCAGTTGAAATTGGACAAAAACTGCGAGAAATCCTCGCTCAAGTGATGCAGAATCTGCATTATTTGTCTCTCTAACATTTATGGTCATGTTAAGGGCTTTGAGACACAGACTCCCGGGTGTACCATCCAAAAAAATGGTACATGACTGACGTCTCTCCATCCACAGTGCACCTCTCAATCATTTTAGCGTCACGTAACACCGACTGTGCCAGTCTCCTTAAATTTCGAAACCTTTTCATTCTGACCAGCAGCAGTTTAAACAAAGCATATGGCTTCCCACGACAAATGGTTAAACCGATAAAGCATACAAAACTCTTCATCTATCACAAGTGACATTACCCATTAAAAAAATCTGACCTAAAAAAAAAATGCCATTGATACCATTTGCTGTTATATAGACATTTTAGACGTTCCCTACGCTCCGTAGAGCTTTTACCAGCGACACACACCGCTTCATCTGTCAGATATATATAACTAAGCAGACAACATACAATACAGAGGACGGTCAAGTTTTCCCTCTGCTTACATTTCAAGTGCATCCTGTCAAGTTTAAGGCCTGAGGTGTGCTTGATTCCTTGACTCAATTTTTATTTTCTGAGGTCCAACTGGGTGATCATTGCACACCCGGATTACCTCATTGCTGCCCAGAAAAGCTACAGATATGTGCCTGCTGATACATTTATTTAGTGTAGACTGAAACATTTTAAATCCATATGAAAATATGACTGTACACTGGGCATACAGTCTTGTGAAGGAAAAAAAAAAAGCACACTCTCTTTCGAATCTAAGAATGAACATATTAGCACATAATAAATGATCTGGTCCTTACTGGGTTCTAACATTATTTAACTATAACCTCAGATAAGCATGCTGCATTACACCGTGTCATTATTAATTTCACCAAAATCTATAACAGAATTTCCAAGCAGTGCATGAAAAACTAAGCACACCCTCACTGCCTCTATAGCAATTAAGAGCAGCTAGGTGCTGGCTGATTGATTGACCATCAGCAAGTGTGAGAACCTCTATAAAAGCAGTTTTGGAAGTTTACAGCTCAGGAGCATTCAGGTGTGTTTTAACAAAGTGCCAAGGAGATAAGACATCAGCAGTGATCTGAGAAGCAATTGTTTTAAAAGAGTTATGAGGCCATTTTCAATTTTTTTTAAGTGAAAGATTATTAACAAGTGGAATACATGCAAACCAGTTGCCAACATTCTCTGGAGTGGATGCCCCAGTAAATTTACCCCAAGGTCAAACGCTGCACTGCTCAGAGGAACTGCAAAAACCCAAGAGCTGCATCTCAGGCCTCATTCAGCATGTTAAATGTTAAAGTTAATGACAGTACAGTTAGAAAGAGACTGAACTAGTATGGCTTGTTTGGAAGGGTTGCCAGGAGAAAGCCTCTTCTCTCATGGCAGCATGGCTTAGGTTTGCAAAGTTGCATCTGAACAAATTACACGATTTTAGTGGAACAACTTGCAGAAATTGGGTCGTGCAGCAAGACAGTGGGCCTCATTCACAAACAGTGGTTACACACAAATCTGTGATTCATCAATATTTTAATATGCAAACTTGTTTGTAGTCTATAAAGAAATTTAGAAGTGCCCCTGGCCAAGTGTACAGAGAAATGTCTCAGACATGACAAGACACCTGTCTTTAAATACTAATATTATTACTGCTCCTGCTACTACTACGAATAATAAAATCAGGATTATCAGAATTACAATTAAATAAATAAAAAATTGAAAAGGTGGAGGTCTTTTAATTTAAATGTATTCCAATATCCCTTTATCTCATCTTACATTAAATGTTCTTTTTTCATTAAAATGACTTCTGTCGTATCGCTGGATATGATTCCTTAAAATCCAGTTTCTTGGCACTTCTCCACAGATATTAGAAAAAGAAAGGATTGAGTTTCTCATCTTGGACAGATCAGCTGCTCCTCATTCTTCAGCTGTTTTCTTTTTTTTTAAAATTTTATAGTCTGTTGTTCAAACTTGTTTCAGTTTCTTCAGTCAGACTTTTTCCTGCTTTCTTCCTTAGCACTGCAGGTCTTAACAACATCACCACAGCTGTCTCTAACTCGTTTTGAGGTCAATGCATTTACATATATAGAGAAATCGGGCTGTGGCAGTATGAAGATTGCAGAATCCTGTTGGATTCAGATTCAGTAACAAACGTGTGTTGGTAAAACAAAAAAGGGCGCTGGGCGCAATTTATGATTCCAACAACATTTTTTCATACACGCTTGTGTAACAAAAATTTACATAAATACTAGTGAATGAGGCCCAATGGCCCTGACAATGTCCAGACCTCAGCCTGTCTAAAAATCTGTGGCAGGACCTCGAGAGAGCCATGCATAAACAAATGCAAGAAAACCCCAGTGAACTGAAGCAACGCTGTAAAGTAGACTGAGCCAAAATTCTTCCACAATGATGTAAGAGACTGCTGCAGTCATACAGAAAATGTTTACTTCCAGTTATTGCTCCTAAAGGTGGTTCTTCAAGCACTGAACTGTGAGGTGTACTTAGTTCTGACACACTGCTGTTATTGTCCAACTGATATTGCATTTGAGCTGTTAAGGACCAGATGATTTTTGTGATTATGTCCTGATAAGTAAAACCTTAGAACTGAAAGAGGTTGTACTCTCTTTTTCACATTGCTGTACTTGAAAGCCAACTCAAGTAGGAGTGGTTAGCGTTACTCTAACAACGATGCTGCCGTAGCTACGCAGTGTTGTTGAAATCCATGGGAAGAATCAGACCGTTTAAGCTCTACATGGACACCATGGATTACAGTTACTGTGATACAAATATAGCAGGTAGTAAGGTGTATCTGGGACCAGTCATGTGACAGAATTGACTGTCCAAAAAGGGTAACAAGACAACTGTTGGCTCCGTCGAGTGCTTCGAGTGAGGAGAGTGGCCCGGCTCCAGCCCGTTCTTGTTACTGTTCCTCCGCTGTCAGAGGCTTTGGAGAGTCTGTGTCAGAGGTCACCTCGGCGTGTGCCCGTTCACTTGGCCCCTGCCCCAGTGAATGTTCGGTAGAGTCAAACACCTCCTGAAGTGCTCGAGCTGGGCCTGCAGTCTCTCCCTCTCCTCTCTTACTTTCTGCCTCTGAGTCACCAGCTCCTAATAAACGAAGGATAGACACGGCTGTTATTACAGAAACCAAGGCTTTATGCACCAAGCTACATTGCTACAACAGGAGATGGCAACACTGGCACCAAAGAGTACACATACGTGGAAGACACAAAATGATGCTTACCCCCATAGTGATAGAGAGCTGCTCTGCAGTTCTGGTCAGATTGTAGTTCTGTGCTTCGAGTCTTTTACACTGACTGTGAAGGACTTGCCTCTCTATACTCCATTCTGTGAAGAGAAAACAGGCAGTTTCAGTTAATTATATTGCATTTTAACTTGTCTTTTACTCCAATTTTAGCCCCCCTGAGCTCACACACACCAGTGTACCCGCTGAGCTATTTACTTTGGATTAGAGGTCTAAATTGTATGTAGCAGATGACGCTAACTCAGGGTTTAAATTTAGATTTAAAAAAACAAAACAAAAAACAACTTGAGTCTCTCTAAATCATGTTCGTCCATTGTTTCAGTGTCATTTCGATGCCTTTTCCTTCTGCATGTACAATTAGTCCATGCAACCTTTGCACTGTTATCACAGGGACATTATTTCAGAAGCTGCTGATCTACTGGGATTTCCCCACACAACCATCTCTATGGTCTACAAAGAAAGGCCCAAAAAAGAGAAAATATCAGTGAGTGGCAGATGTCTCTGGGTTGTCAGAGGTCACAGGACAATGGCCAGAATACTTCACGCTGACAGGAGAGCAGCAGTAACTCATTACAAACAAGTTTAAGGTTTCTTAAATGTGACAGTAATTTCACTGTACTCAAATCTCAATCCAATAAAGCACCTTTGGGATGTCGGGGAGTATCTGCAGCAACTGAGTGATGCCATCATGTCAATGTGGAGCAAAATCTCTGAGGAATGTTTCCAGCACATCATTGAATTTTTGCTAAAGGAAAATGGGGGTCCAACCGCTATGGCCCACTGCTCCGACCAATTAACAAAGAAATAAAAAAAAAATCTGAATGTTTTTTAGCAAAATATATGAACATCAAGAGTAAATGTTACATATATGCAGTCATTTTTGTAACTATAAATCATGTAATAAAGAATTGAACTGTTTGGGGTTAAATTTATTAATGTATGGTCTTACAATAGGGTTACAATATAAAGCACCTTCTTGTGATTTAGCACAATATAAATAAAACTGAACGGATCTATATTTATCCAGAAGACATAAAGCTCTCCAAGAAATCCATAGTGCTGCACATCTGCCAAGACATTTGATGTTTTTCATGTCTCCATTCACAACATTTTGTTCATATATTAAATTAACAACCTACAAAAAATTAAGACGCAGGTTTTAGGTGGTTGAGCACTCTTAAGTTTTAAAAGTCAAGAATTTCAAATTCGAGTCCCTGCATCTCCGGCTAATTCTTTTACTGTTCACTGATTTTTGACCCGACTTCTGAGATTAATCTCACACTCTTGCTGAAAACTATTTACATGCAAGTTGTATATGTAGGCATTTGCAGTGCACAACTTTTACAATTATGTATGCAACAAAATGTTTTTACATCATGTATATAAATAACTTTCTCTGTTTTCATCATATCACAGAAAAAGCGACTATTGGGGTAATGCATGTGCTATGTCACTGACTCACCGTCCACATACTCCTGGTAGGCCTCAAAAATAGCTTCAATGCCCTGCCACTTCCTCGGAACATCCTCCTCCTCCTCCTCCTCTTCGTCCTCTTCCTGATCGGACTCTTCCTCATCCTCAGACAGGTTCTCCTGTGGGGCTAGACAGTCCCGGTTGGCTACAGAAGAAGGGAAGTGATGGCCATTGATATGTGCACGCTGAGAGACATGGATGAGATTTGAACTTTTCAGCTGAGAGACGCTGTGAGGCTGCGAGGGATCGGCCTTCACGCCGGCCTCTGGGACACAATTTGAGAGTCCTTAAGAAGAAGAGAGTGAGACAAAACAAACAAAAAGCAAAGTCAGTCCTTGTAGCTCTTTTTAACAGCTTGATGTGATTTTCACTTAACGTGATAGGAACTGGACTTTTGTTTACATTTTAAAGGCAGTGCAGTGCACACTGACACCACTAGGTGGCAAACCCCTAACATTATAGAACAATCAGGTCATGCACCTATGGGAGCGTGGCTAACCTTTGTTCTGCAGTGTGCTGTGTGTGGACTGCAGCACAGCCTGATGGAAGTGCTGAGCGAAGGCCTCAGGGGTGAACCGCTCCAAGGGTCGATTCCGCCCATTCTGCACTTGACTGGGCTCCTTTTTCTGAGCAGCAGCAGCGCCAGTGCCAGCGCCGTTCTGGAGGCCCTGGCGCTTCCTGTTCGATTGTGTCTCCACGAATTCAACCTTTTCATGATGTGGGGCCAAGGGAGGAGGGAGCCGAGTCACCGTGGAGTCTACAGGTGGTTTGTGCGCGTCGTTATGAAGGTGTTTATGTTTGCTAAGATAGGGAGGGGAGGGGCTGGGAGAGTCTGGGTACAGGTGTCCATTTGACGGACACGGCAGAGGTGCTGAGAAGGAGTCACCTAAAAGATAAGCAGAGGTTTTATTAAAGAGTTGTTTGCTGATTCATCGAGAGCGCATGCATTCATGTTTCCTGCGTTTGTCTGCGTGTGCCTCACCAGTGGAGGGAGCCGGAGGACTTCTACACAGTGGTAAAGGATTATATCTGAGTGTGTCTAACGTCACAGTCTTCCTCTGAATGGCCTTCAGCAGCTCTTCTGTTCTCTCTTTATCTACAGAGAAAAAGACAGAATGAGAACACCCATCACTCATATTTTAAAAAAATATGTGTTAAAAAAAATGACTTGGTCGGGAACTAATGGGGAAGTGTCAGGAAATGGATGACCTGAGGGTAATGCCCAATTCAGAGAGGAAAAAAATTCAATTGAATGAAGTTCTTACCAGTTTCCCCCCCTCAACAGTCTCCAAATGTTTTCTTAAGGTCAGAATAGCGTACACTGAGTTTAGATTTTATGCCCCATTTCATCGACAACTAGATCTTACTGAAGCACCGGCCTTACAGAAAAGTCTTCAGAAAATGAAGAGGAAAAACTTTAAAAGAGAGTGCAAGTGAGCTGCTGATTATACAACAGTGTCCCTGCAAGCAAGTAATAATCATTTAACAACAGAGAGTTTACACTGGTATTTGAAAATCCAATTTTCAGATTGTAGTTATGAGATTCTTTTTAACAGAGGGGTAAAATAAAATAAAAACACAGCCAGTGTGAAAAACAAAGAGCTCTAAGAATATTTAACACTTCTTAGGCAGTCTTTGCATAATAATATTTCTAACTTTTAATATAAAAACTTGAGAGAGCAATGGAAAATTTCTCATTCATTGCATTCTGCCATCAGAGAGGCATCTTATTAGTCCTCATTCATCCTGCAGCATGACAAGAACCTCAAACGTACAGCCAGAGTCACCATCTGTTTTCAGTGACTACTGCAGACGGTATGGACTTGTGGTCACCTTCATGTTATTTTAAAACCCCAAGATTTTTCTATTGTACTCCTTATACATGCCAATGCCACTTTCTTAGGACCAAGTTTTTCTGATTAATAACTGCTTTTGTAGCAAATCTGCTTCACGATTTCATACATTTTGCTCTTCTGCATACTATAGTTGCACTTTTTGTTGTTCCTGACATCAGCACTTCATTTTCAGGTTATTTTCACCCAAAGAACTAATGCTTACTGATATCTTATCTTTTTGGACCAGTGTTTATAAACCGTAAAGATGGCTGTGTGGGAAAATCCCAGACGATCCTCAAATTCTGGAGTACCCTGACAACCATGCCTTGTTCAAGTCACTAAAATGAATGTTCTTCTCTTTCCAATGCTCAGTTTAAACTTCAGCAGGTCATCACGACCATGTCTACACGCCTAAATGCTCTAAGCCAGGGGGCCCCAATCCCAGTCCACGAGGGCCGGTGTCCCTGCAGGTTTTAGATGTGTCCTTGATCCATCACAGCTGATTTAAATGGATAAATTACCTCCTCAACATGTCTTGAAGTTCTCCAGGGGGCTGGTAATGAACTAATCATGTGATTCAAGTGTGTTGACCCAGGGTGAGATCTAAAACCTGCAGGGGCACTGGTCCTCGCGGACTGGGATTGCGGACCCCTGCTCTAAGCTAATGCCACGCGATTGGTTGATTTTCGTTGACAGGTAGTTTAATAGGTTTACCTGATGTAGCAGCCACCCAAAAGTGTACTTGAAGATATTTTTCTACATATTTAGTTTTGCCAGTTTTTTCCATTATACATCTGCAGTTTATCCAGTTTCATAAATTAATGACCTTTTAAACAGATTTCACACATTCTGAAGCAGTACCATGTCTTTCCTGGATGTGGGCTCAAATCTACTCTTGCTGGACAAATCAGAAAATCCCACTCCAGCCTTCAGATTCTTCCTAACTTTATTTTCTTCTCACATGCTTCATTTTTTTTCCCCTCCACGGGGAATCACCAGAGCAACTCTGAAGAAAGCAGAGTAGCACGTAGGATGTGTGTGTGGATACCAAACAGGTTGTTACCTCTCCTCTGCTGTGGGCTGACGTGCGAGAGGTTGAACATAAGGAGGAAGTCTTTTTTCTTCTCCAGTTCGGGGGTGCAGTCCATCTGCTCGGCAGAGTACGGAGTAGTTAAGGGAGTTGTGGGTGTTGAAGATGTTGAAGATGAGCAGGCCTTTTTCTTGCCCTGCACAGCCGGAGGAGAGACGCTGCGCTCTTTCATCATCCTCCTCCTCTTCCTCCTCTTCTGAGCCAGAAGATCATCGCGATGGGTCAGCGTAGTAAGACCACACACACGCAGAAAATCCACTTTCTTTGGAGAAAGATCAATCAGACAAAAGGGAAAAAAAACTCCCAAAAAACTTAATACCTGTGATGAATGCATATGTGACTGTGTGTGTTTTCGCACCTCTGAAGACGTGTCCAGCTTGAGTGGGGGCTGTTCTGTCACTCTTCTCAGATGAGCTTTCACCTCCTCCTCATCGCTCTCATCATATGACTCATCCAGGTCATAGTAATAACCTGGTAAAGGCAGAGCATTATTAAAACAGGCCTGTGCATCAGTAATGACCTGATCTGCAGTTCCCTTTAGTCTTCCATCTCCACCTCCTGCTGCTTTCTGTTTTATTCCTCTCACCTCCTTCTTTGGCCTCTTTCCTCCTCTTCTCTTCCAGGTCGAGTTTGCTGAGCAGCCTGCGATGCTGCTGGAGAACCTCATCGTACACCATCATGCTGTCAGGCACCTGATGCGGTCGCTCCCTTACCGCTGGCGGAGAAGCAGCCTGGCACCGTCCCCCTAGGTCAGTGCAGGCTCCACTGGAGATAGACGGAGGCATAAAGGATCGCTGGTGGAGGTTATTGATGTGATGCCGGTGGTAGAGGCTCTGGATGGCTCTGTCCTGCTCACTCTTGTTCCAGCACTCCTGTAAACTTGCTCCCCTGAGTGAGGCGAACCTTTCTGGGCTTTTTGCCATCCTCCTGTTGCCCTCTTCCAGCCTCTCCCCCCATGCCGCAGGCGGTCTCTCAGCTCTGGTCAATCCCGGTGGCGGTCGACTCGGTGGCGTTGGGGCGTTTAGTTTTCTGCGGGAGTCTGCAGGTGCGTCAACAAGAGAAGCTGGGTTCCACAGTGTAGTGGCAGGGGCAGGAGGTTGATGAGGAGCTTTTGGGGAGATTAGCGGCGGTGGAGCGCCGAGGCAGGCTGCGACATCTTTGCTGCCTGGGTTGTGATAGACTGAACCGGTACTGCTTAGAGGAGCAGAAAGAAACTTTTTTTATTCAAATTCTGGACCTAATAAAGAGTGCATGGTGTTTCAAAAGGGATACAAATTGTATTCAAAAGAAGAAGCAGCTAATTCTCACCGGCTGCCGTCTCTCCTCGGTTCCACCCCTTTCCCCGGTGACCTGAGGCCAAGCTCCCTGTCCTGTCCTTGTGCTCGCTGTCGTGTTAACCACGCCTCCTCGCTGGCTCTCTGACTCATCATGCTGGCGGAAAGAGCTCCATGGATCCCACCAACAGCACCAGCATGATGTTTCCCCAGGTGAGAAGGCAACAAGCTGGGCACTGGGTATGGCACAGAGCCCCTGGAGGAGTGAATGCTAGGCTGCAGAGGCTTAGGTGCTGAAAAACCTGGGTGTTCGGAGTCCTTGGATTTATCTGGAGAAACTGTGGAGTTATGGAAAGTGCATGTGTTATGTGCTACGCTGATATATCAGGATGTTTATTTACTTCAACAGCACAAAGTAACGGGCCTTTATTTGATGCAGTCTTTATTTCTAAGTCCTTCAGTTTGATAAGTATAACTGGACATATTAGTCCATTTTCCACTGCAGGAAGCCTTATTTTAGGATCTGCTCCCATTGCCCTTTTAAGTTATAGTATTACGTGCAGAATGTGTTCACAGAGGTTAAAAAAATGAGACAGACTGTGTGCAGAGCTGAGATTTTTAGCCAAAGAGCGAGAGCTTGAAGAGAGAATAAAATGTAAAGGTTTCAACCACAAGTGTGCTAATTTATATGTCAGTCTGCTTGTACTTTAAACAATTTACTGCATCCTTTTGATAGTTTTATTTCAGCAAGTTGAGAAGTCAGCAAGTTCATCGAAGTCATTAGGAATTCTCCTTTGGGGTATAAATGTTTCTAACAGATTTCATTGCAATCTGGCCAGTAGCTGTCAGGATATGTGGCTCAGGTCCAAAGTGTTGGGCAGACACTTTATTTAAGCAACACAAGTGTTAAAAATTTAAACTACTGCAGATCAAAACCAGCTGTGTTGTGAGCTTCTGTCTTCTTTCTCGATAATAATGAGTCATAATGAGTCAGCTATATTCAGAACAGACTACTCGGGTATTTTAACTGAAATTAAGTAATAAATAAATAAATAAATCAGTTTCTAAAACTCTGTATACATGCTTGAGCATGCACCTGCAGGCGAGCGCACATACATGTACACGCGTGTTTGTGTGTAGGTACCCAGTCTGTTCGGGGTCAGCCTTTCTCCTGGCCTGGCCCTGTCCTCTGGTGGTGCCCTCCGAGCATGCAGCTCAGCCAGGTAGTGGCCCTCCGCCGCTCTGACCATCTGCTGCTGTCTCTCCCTCTGCCTCTCCTTCTGTCTTTCCAGCTCTCTCTCACGCTCCCTCTCCTCCTCTCGCTCCCTCTCTCTTTCCCGCTCTCGTTCCAGCCCGGCCTCTCGCTCTCTCTCTTTCTCTCGTTCACGCTCTTGCTCTCTCTCTCGCTGGCGGAGCTCGTTCTCCATCTGTAGCCTGTGGGGGAGGTTGACAAGTATGCGTACACACAGACACACACACACACACACACACAAAAAGGGAGAAGGTGAGAGATGCAACACCCAACATGAGGCAGATATTAACCACACACTGGTGAACCTCGCACAAACATTTCTACTAAAACATACACACACACACACACACGCAGCTGCAG
>NW_005187571.1:605904-610608 GCF_000239375.1 Pundamilia nyererei | reverse complement strand
CACACACACACACACACACACACACACACACACACACTCTCCATTTACCACGAGGAAAATAATCCATACACAGCATGACTGAGCAAGAGCAGATGAACACTTAATAGGTATCCACAGGAAAATGACACACACACACACACAAGCAATCAATAGCACACAAACAAACCTACAAGATATGCAGGAGCCATTACAGAACCAGATGATGAATGCCATCCATTTCAAACACAAACATTTCCCCTGTGCATTATGCCACAGGAAAACAATGAGTATTGTCAAACTGAGAAAGCAGCTCAACGCGCTGAAAGAAAATAGAGACACACAGAGGGACTTAAAAAATAAAAAAATACTTTGTTATGTGTGTGCGATTTTATGTAAGCGCTGGCTTGCATATGCATGTCTGTGGGCGTACAGTGTGTGTGAAGGGCAGTGTGTGTGTGATAAGTGTATAGGAGGCACTGTGGGGTGTGTGCTAAAAATATCACACAGTCAGCAACCTGTGCCTACCCTGCAGAGAGATTACACAGCTCTGCAGACAGTGAAGAAAGAAAGAAAGAAAGAAAGAAGGAAAGGAAGAAACAAACAAAGTGCTACCTCTCAGATAAGGCTGTGTGGTTTAGGTCTGCAGGGTAGCGGCCTCCAGGCAGGTGTAAGTGGAGGGCAGAGGGGTGCAGTGGAGGGAAGGCACCCCCTGCAGGCACAGAGTAGAACTGTGATCGCAGTGCAGAAAGACACAGAGACTCCTCCATCCTGTGGCAGAAAAAAATCAAAAAATGAGTCAGAATATATCTGCCACCGAGGAGCTGATGGTTATCTGATAAGTGAGTGCAGAATAGATTAAAGGATGTGGGGTTTTTTTTTTATTCTTAACATTTTGACTTTTATTTGACAGGACTGTGCAGAAGAAGCAGTAAAAGCGTGGAGAGAATAGAGGTCGGAACCCAGGCCCCTGCAGCAAGGACTTTAGCTTTTTGTTATGGGGCGCCACCTCAACCCGGTGAGCTATAGTGGACACTGCACACTTCCTGCTTTATTCCAGCTATATAAAAAGACTGTAAATAAAAATTGGAATAGCCACAATGATAATGCCTACTGGTTAGTAAAGTGAATTCAGCATCGTGTTTTAAAACCAGAGGAGAAGATTGGGTTGAGAAAACGAGGAATATTGCAGTCCCAAAGCTAGATTGATAACTTGTCAATTGCACTGTAACACACACACCCTGCTATTTAGATTACTTACAAAATGATCATCATGTTGTATCCATTAAGACTAGTGATTATGCTATAGACTAATCAGAAAGGATTAAGTGAGGTCATGGATTTGGGGAGCCCCTGACTCCAGCTACATTTCTCATTGAAACCCAAGGAGCCCCCTGGTGGCTATAAAGAAGAATGCAGATCACAGGCATTAACCTAAAAAAAGATAAAGGGCAGCTGTGTGGGTTTCTGTTACCTCGGTAAAGACAGAGGGTGGTGCAAGTAGGCTGGATGATAGTAAGCGGCGACGGCGGCGTGGGCTGCAGCGGCCGGGTCGAGGCTCAGGGGCAGAGAGCTCAGACGGAGGTCATCTGAGGTGGCGAACGGCCGGAGTGCTCTCAGGTACTCCTCCGGAACGGCACCTGAGGGCACTACGGGGTGCATCTGCCCCGGCAAACTGCAGAACATATTCAGAGGATAATTTTAAGAATGAATTCTGCACGCAGGCTTTTCTGCACAGCTACGCAGTATGCACGTGCCACACTTACCTAATGCTCTGCATTCGGGGGTCTTGCATGATGCTGCTTGGTGTGAGGCCGAAAGAGTGAGCCAGGGGGTGAGGTGAAGAGATGGGAGGAGTCCTCTTGTCCTGCTGTGGCTGGGGGTTCTCAGCTCCCACCCGCTCCCTGCTGAGACCCTGAACACTCGGCTCCACCTGACAAAGACATACAGAAAGTGTGAGAGCAGACTTTACTATGTCTATTGGTGTGATTTTTATTTTTATTTTTCCAGTGTGTGTCTGTGTGAGTGTGCACGCGCTACATTCAAACAGAGTAGAGGAGTTCTGGAAAAAGACGAGTGAGAAATACGATGGAGTGATTGCGTAAAAACCTCTGAGCTGCAGCCAGAGGCTCAGCGGAGTGGAAAAGTGGGTCTGATATGTCATAACAGGTCAAGATCAAAGTGGAAAGATGATCCCAATATCTAGCCAACTGCTCCATCCTTCATCACCCACTCCCTCTCTGAGCTTCTCACTCAGATGATTTGGCCACCACAACACTGCATTTGATCCTCGATTGCTCAAAATCACCACCATGACCAAATAGGCCTTTTTTTTTTTGCCAAACCTGCATATAAACACGCATTAAGAAACAAGTACCCCATGCCTGTATCCAAGGCTCTCTCCCACTTTGTCTGGTATGTCATGCGGCATTGTTCTTCATTCTGTTCAAACCAAGCAGCGCTCAAGGATCTGAGAAATGAAGCCAATACTGAAGTAGTCTAGTAGCTGCAATTCACCAAATGGCCACTTGAGGTTGGCTCCAAACCATAGACAGTGTAAGAGATGGATGTAGCTTCTCTGATGTCGCCCACTGGTTTCTAAAGTCCTGTTTCAGAACCTCGAGTGGAGGGTTTCTGCTTCACCAGGGCGGGTCTGACTGTGAAACTGCACGGTCCTTGTTTAAGGACCTGTGATTCACGATTAGTTAGTGAATGACTGTGCAGTCTTATCCCAATCTGCTAGGACTCTGTGGTGGTGAGGGGAAGGAGACTAGACAAAAGACACTGTGGAAGAGATCCAGAGATTAATAATAAAGGATGATTAAATGCAGAGTGGTGTATAAGCACAGAGAGACAAAATGATGTGAGTGTTCCAGCTGTAACTATAAGCTTTATAAAAAATGAAAGTTTTAAGCCCAATCTCAAAAGTAAGAGGGCATTTGTCTCCCACGTCTAAACTGGGAGCTGGCTCCATAGAAGAGAGGCCTGAAATCTGACGGCTCTGCCTCCCATTCTACTTTTAAATATCTTAGGAACTACAAGTCAGCCTGCAGACTAAAAGCAAAGTGCTCCATTGAGGTAATATGGAACAGATAATCCTGAATTTTAAAATAAATTTAAAACAGACTTAATGTTTTGTTCAGCATGACCCAAAACTTGTGGTTAAGCTCATAATCTTAGCAGCAAAGTGTTTACAGAGGTCAAGACAGGGACTGGTTTTTCCTTTGATTTCTGTAGGACTGATGTCTCTTTGCAAACACAGCTATCGCCATCTGGTGGCATCCATGGTTTATACTGTTTGTGCTCCAAAAGGAAGTCAGTCTTTACAGTCTTTATATAATTTCCATACTAAAATGCAGCAGGCAAACGTGTTTGCAGCCTGCTATAAGAAAAAGGTGTGGTCACTGCAGCCAGCTGTACTGAGCTGAACTGATCTTCTGTGTTCTAAACTTTAAGGTTTATGTTTTATGCTTAGCACTTACTAGTAGGCATCAATATATGTGTTGCACTTATAGAGTTTCTACTGTAGCTTGTAAACATTAGCTGCCAAATATCACTTCTAGCTCCAAAAATCACGAAACTCTTCTATAATGAAGACTCCAAAACTAATATTGGCGAATTAATCCATGACTTTACGTTTGTTCCCATTTTCATATACAGTCTATGCTCCAAACTGTAAGGCAAAAAAAGAAAATGAAAAGACTCATAGTCTACAGCATTGATTAAGCTGATCTAACCGTTTGTTTGCATGCTTGCAGTTAGCGATTAACAGATATTAAAACAAAGTAAAACCAGGAATTGAAAATGAAAAAGTGCTGCGATATTTTTTGGTGTGACGGAGCCACCGACTCACTAACCAACCAACCAAGAAGCCAACAGACCACCAGACACTGATTCTAAATAAGAAACAGCTGCCTGGAACCGTTTAGCAAAGTATGTTAATGAGAAAAAGACATACATTTACACTAATGTGTCATATCTTGTTGCTACAGCAACAGACAGCAGTACAGGTCAGGCTGACCACAGACAAACCACAAACAAATGACCTCTCTCAGCAACACCCAATCTGCTACCTTAGTTTAGTACAACACTTGATTTGCAGTATAATACTCGTGTTTTGAATACGTTTGAATAGTTTTGTATATGCCACTCATGGAAAGCAGATTCAAACCAGGGATGAAGCAGCTTTCCTTTGCCATCTCCCAGAAATCCTCACTAGGTCAAAACGAGACAGGGAGGCAACACATGGACGGTCTGGAGAGCAGCCATCGCATTCCTTGACCTCTGACCTCGCAGACAGCCAATGGCCTTCACAGACCCGGCAATAAAACACACGCAGTCTGCTTCTTTTGGTTAAACGGTCCTTTGCTCTGTCCGCACAGTACGGACAAACACTGAATTAACACACAGCTCTGCTCTCCCGCTCATTCTTACACTGCCTCCCTTCCTTTCTTAACATCCTATTCTCCATTTTTTTCCCTGCCTCCCTCCCTCCTCGATTCTCTCTGAATGTCTGAATAAGAGCCCCAGGCAGGCTGGGCCACAGAGTGGTCTTTGTGAAGGGGGAGAAAGGCAGCTCTGATCCAGGGGGAAGTGGCTACTGTGGGGGCTAACCTCTGCATTGTTTGAGGGGCCTGGTTACTTGCCACAGCTTAAATTCACACACACACACACACACACACACACACACACACACACACACACACACACACACACACACACACACAC
>NW_005187571.1:592882-604936 GCF_000239375.1 Pundamilia nyererei | reverse complement strand
AAAAAAAAAAAACTGCTGTAAAAAGAGCGAAGGAAGCATGTCATAAATGACTGTGTTAAAAAGAGGCTGGGGTGTGACACCAAAGGGGAGGTGTGATAAAGGGAGTGTGTGCGTGCTGCCTGTAACATTCACTCTGGCATTACTCCATATTTCTGAGAAACACATACACACGCACACAAACAAACACACTCGGAAACAAGCAGGAAATAATGAGACAGAGAAGGTAGGAACCAATGAGTTCATGTAGAGCTGCAGGTAGAGAAAATGAGATAGTGATGGAGAGTCGGGGACACAGAGAGAGAGAGAAGGGGAGAGGGAGCTTGTTATAATTGGCTGTAATTAGATTCTCATTATTAGGAGATGAATGGAAACGAAGGAAGGAAGAGACAGAGAGGGAGAGGTCAGGATAGGTCAGCTCTTATCCAGCACCTTCATTAGGACAGCAGTGAGCTGAGTGAGGACACACACACACACACACACAACCAAATAGCTACCAGGCAGCCAAACATTTCACAATAATTCACAAAATACAACCATACTCTGAAAGGATCTACTTTCACTTTTACTGGCACTGTGTTTCAATACGCTGTCCAATTTTCATTCATTAACATTGTGTTCCTGTCTTCAAGAAACCGCTTTTTTCTCCCCCATTACATAAAAGATTGATACCGCCGTCGTGTCTGTAGTCTAAATACGAAGCTATAGCAGTCAGTTGGCTTAGCTTAACATAATAACTGGAAGAATAAGGACAGAGCTTTCGTAGCTCTGTCCAGAGGCAACAAATTAAAATCTACCATCACCCGTAAGATTACCCACTCTCCTACGCCCTGCTAAAGTGTCCGTGTGCAAACAAAGATTCCCATTTCTCCATGCAAAAGCTGAAGTATTCCACAGAGGAGAGAGAAACAAGGAAAGTCAACAGGATTTTGTACAAACCTGACACCAGCAGTAAAGGTTGGACTGGGTGTGACACACAAAGAGGAGTCTGTTTGTGTGTTTGTGTGTGTGTGTGCTCAAAAATACGTTAGCTCTCCAGGGCTTGAGGCAGCTGGAGCTGTGTTTGGGTGTGTGCAGGGTGGTTAAACCAGTGCTCACCTCTGGGGTCCTCTGCCTGTTTGGCCAGTTTACGAAGGGCAGCAGCGAATCCAGAGTTTGCAGACTGGGCAACTGCGTTCCCATTGGTTAGTGGACTGAGGGGACTGACTGTAGCCGTGGTGCGACTCGCCGTGGAGATCATTCCTAATGATGGTGACTTATTGGACTCATGGTTCATACCTGGCGAGAGCGGAAAGAAAAGATGTGAGGAACTTTATTATTGATTTGATTAAGCGAAGGCCTCGCTCAGCGTTGCAGTCGGCTAACTTCCTGCCTAAAAAAAGATTTCTGAACACAGCTGGTACCAGAGTCATTCTGAATCAGCGAAACTCAACTGACAAGTGTGTGTTTGTGTGTGTCTGGGGATGATAGTGAGTGCATACGTGGGGGTCAGCTCCACTAGAGACAGTGTGGAGGCAGGAGAGCGGTGACCCTAATAGCAAATCACACACATGAGTGCACACATGTCCGTTTCCTCAAGGGAGCCACCCAACACATCTTAAGACCGCAGGGGCGTCTACACACAAACCACACTGCGCTTTTACACCCTTGTGGAGCATGCAATCATGTACACACATACATGCAGAAAACAGAAACACACACAGAGCGTCCATCGATCTACTGGACAGAGAACACACCGAGAACAAACACAAGTAGGGTAACCTTTGTCTTCACCCTCTACCCTCTTACTGACCCACTAATGTTAATTACAGCTGGAATTAGCCAGCACCCCTCCACCCACCCTGGCTGCTACAGCACTGACCTCATTACCACCACAACACACAATCACACAAACACCTTTAGAACACTCACACAGACACATAAAACCACAAAAAGAGCAAACAAAAGGGCCAAAGCAGTAAACACACTCATGAAAAATTCATATGAACACAATGAACACCATTATTGAACGCGCCGCTCGTCACACTGACAACTTTGATAAAGTGGAAGAATAAAGTAAACGGTGGATTTCAGAGCTTGGAAATCTCAGACTTACAGATTCCAAAACAGGGAAAACAGCAGAGTGATTAAAAAAGTATGCAGGAGCATTAAAACAGATTTAAACTCGGTTAAGATTGAAAGAGATAATTTAAAAAAAACAAAAAAAAACAAACAACGAGAGCTGGTTAGAGGTTAACTCTAGGTAGGTTTCCTTTGCACATGCTCCCAAACATAGAAGCCTAGATTAGAGAGAAATGTGCCGTTTCAGGTTTTATGACCCTGCAAGCTGACAGAAAGCTAGACAGTGTGTGATGCATACAACTGACATGCATGTAGCTTCTGACATGCCACGCTCTTATCTAACAGAACCTGTTTCTATACAGTCCTTCCTCCTAATTTCTTCATGTCTGCGGTCACACATGTATTTACACGTCTTAAAGAAAATTGAACTTGAAACTGTGAATCAGATAGACAGAAAGGGAACGAGAGAGATGAAGAGAGCAAAAGCTCAGATCCTGACAGGCTGTGTGTGTGTCTACATCTCTGTCCCTGCTGAGCCCAGCAGTCAAGGGAGAGATGATAAGACAGTTTCTATCGACTCCTTCTCTCCCTCCCTCTCCCCTCTACTCGTCCACTCTTTCCTCCCCCTCTTTCTCTCCACTCTTTCCTCCCCATCTCTCCCTCTCTTTCTCTCCACTCTTTCCCGTTTATCTCAGCACACTGGAGCTTATTTAACAAAAGCCAACACACATAATCTCCTCTCTGTCTCTTGCTTTCTTTCTTCCTTCTTTCTACAATCTTTTCTTACACGTTTCTCCCTCTGATATTTATCCATGTCGTTCACAAACACACAGACACGCGGGCTGCCGTGTGCATATGCGCATAATTCAATCATGCAAGCACTCACCCTGCCGCTCACTGTTCTCCTCCTGCTTGTCGTCTTTCTGCTCCTATGCGAGTCTCTTTCACTCTCTCCCCTCTCAGCCTTGCAGCTGCTACATGGTCACGTGACCTCTTTTCTATCCACTTCCCACCTCCTCCACCTCTTCCTCCTCCTCCTTCTCGCCATCTACTGCCCCCCTCCCTCTCCAGCCTACCTTTTACTCCTCTCTTCTCTCACTTTTTTATCCATTTTCTCTCCTCAGACGCACCCTCCACCCCCCCACCAACCAACCCGACCCTCTCTCCTCAGACAGCGCTTTCTGTCGTTTTCTTTCCTCTCTTCATTCTTCAGCCTTCCTCCTTTTGGCTAGCACTCATGGGAGGGTGGCGTGGTGGCTGGAAGGGGATGAGTACGAGGAGGGAGGGAGGGTGCAGGGTGATGAAGGGGAGGGTGTGTGATTTGAGCTCTGTGTGTGTGTGTGAGGTACAGGGTAGTGTTAACCCTCCATCCATCACTCTGTCTCTCTGTTAGTCAGTCCTGTCTGCTCTGGGATGCAGGAGGTTATGTGGTGGGGTTTACAGTGACCTTTAACCCTTCACCTCTGACCACTGCTGCTCCTGACAGCGGGAGGGCTGACATATGAAACACACAACAGCCCTAAATACAAATTAAGGCTTTTTTTTTAACTCCCTCTAGAAATCTTTTTTTTTTTTTTTAAACAAGACAGATTGAGTAAACATGACTAAAAGGCGCCGTGAGGCTCTATTGCTCACTGCATCAGAAAACAGCTGGGTGTAAGAAGAGGAAGAAGAAGAAATGGAGAGACAACTTTAGGCAGGAAAATGGGAATTTTTGCCTGAGGATGGTGCTATACGAAAGACCATATTATTATCAGCAAACAATAGGCCTCACCCTGTGTGCGCTGTCCATTCCAGATAACCACGCAGATTCATTTAAAAGAATAGAGTGTGTTTGCGAACAAGATTATCATTACAGTTATGACACACACGCTGATATCAAGCAAACATGTTGACATCACATTAAAAATAAACATATTAGCAAGGCTCAAATCCACTGGCTGTCAGCTTTTCTGTCTGGAGTTTGCATGTTTTCTCCAGGTGCCTCCAACGCCCAAAGACCTGCATGTTGGGTTAACTGGTGATTCTGAGTCGGCCGCATGTGTGAATGGGCTTGGCTACAGCACCCCCCACAGTTATGCATATCTACTCCTAATGATCACTGTTAAGCCTGCCGTGAAATAATATGGATAATATGCAGGTCTTTAAACCATCCTCTCTTTAATTAAGCCAACTTTCTTCTCATTGGCTGCCCCTCATAAACAGAAGGTTTGAACAGCAGGTGGGTGGGACTACTGTATTGGCAGATGACCATATTAGGGATATCCGCTCTCATTGACATCATACTGAGGGAAAACTAGAAAAAAAGCTTGAACAAAGCATTTAGGGTGGCCTGAACTTTCGGTTATTACTAGAAGCTTTGGTTATGTTTTAAATGAGAATCGACCACTGGAACATATAATAGGCAAATAATAAGAAAAAGCACAATAGGTGAACTTGAAAAAAAATCCTGTTGTTACAGTTGCTACTTGCTCAGAGTCTGTGTATTTGGGCTCAACTGTGAGCTTAGTACAGTAGACATGACGCTACTGATAGCATGTAATTTACACAATTTTACAACAGCAAGTTACACCACGCAGATTGTAAAATGCACTTTTTTTACTCAATCCTTTCTTGAGCTTTAGAGATAGATAAATGCACCCTCTGTACAACATTTCTTTGCAGTGCACTTAGTTTTCAGCGTTGACCTAAGTGACCAGCGACGCCTCAGCTCCTAAGAAACCCTGTCGAAAAGCAGAAACTAGCAGGACTTCCCCACAGCTGCCAAAATGGAAACTGCACGAAATTCATCTGCACACAAACACACCTACATACAGAATCCCACCCTGCTCAGCATGATGCAAGAGATATCAGACATGTTGAGGCCTGCGTCTTTAACACCTTTACCCTGCCCCTCTCTTCCACTTTTACTCTTTCGCTCTCTCTCACACACACACACACACACACATATATACACACACCACACACGACTCGGGGGGACTGTGAGGACAGCGGGGGAGGTCCTGCTCTGCCCCGCCAGCTCATTAAAAAAAAAAAAAAGCAGTGTGTGTGTGAGAGAGAGTGTGTGTGCAAGCAGGGATTGGTCATTAGGAGGAAGAAGAGGTTGGGTTGTAACATACTACCTAGTTATTAACTCCCATCACACTGGTATATGACCGCATATGTGTGTGTGTGTTCTTGTGCAAGCTACTATTTTAACATTTAAGACATTAAACTGGCTGTTTACAAACTGTTACCCAACAGCAGACCAATAATAAGTGTATATACACACACACACACACACACACACTAAATATGCTACATTTAAGCTCTAAGATGTTATTATCTGGACCCCTACGGCTGATAGTAATCACAACAGTGGCTACTGCCGTTGTTACAATAGCTGGCAGACTTGTTCAAATTCCTCTGACACAACACACACACACACACACACACACACGAAGAATGAGAGAACGAGAGAGAGGAAAAGTAGCCAAATGTTTTACAGCCTCTTAAACTTGTCTGTAATAGCAGTCAGAGTGGCGTCAACACAGCAGTCTCCTGGGTTACTCCAGGGGCTGCTAAATGGCTTTACTAGCTCCAGTCACTCTGCAGCTTGCACAGAAACACTTAACACATCCTTACAATCCATAAACAACGAACACTCTCCCCGACTCCAGCAACTCACACACACTCACTCGACACAGGAAAGGGTCACAAGTTAACGTGAATGTAAAAAAAAAAAAAAAGGAACTAAAAAAACCTACCAAAAAACAGTGTCAAACACATGCAGGCCGTCTGTGCGAGTACATGAAAAGGAAGGCACATTCACAATTAGCTGACTCAGGAGTCGGGAGCTGTGCGTCACAAAACGTATGCATGTGACCCCTAGGGACCAAACAGCCAGCACGCATTTATGGTCCTGGGATAAGTGGAGCAGAAAAACCACGTACTGTAATAACCGACACCTCCAGCAAACAAAAACCAAATGCATGCACACACACACACACAAAAAAGGGGAAGTGCATCCAAAAACACGCCAGGGCAGATTGTTAGAAGCACGTAGAGGTATATGAATAACAAAGAAAGCATGGGAAGTGCAGCAGCCATTACTCTGCTTTATGCTTTACAGCGAGGCCGCCAGAGCAGAGCCATGTTTACTGTGCAATAATAACAGAGTCAAGATGTTAGTGAAAGGTCTATAAATTATCACAGCCTCAGCTTAGAGTTGAAATGTGTGCTGCCAGTGGGTAAAATAAAGCCTCATGGTTACATATCCTCTTCTTTTCCCTCTTGAACCTAAGGCCTTCCCTTCCACCTTCCTCTGGCTGCAAGGCATTGCTCCTCTTTGGGTGAACCCCTCTTCTCAGTGTGTCTACGAGCCTCTTGTCTTTCACATACAGAAAGAAGATATAAATAGTGGCTGCTCTCCTGCCTCACACGTTCCTCTATCTGTCCATACTATAGTTTCTTTGCTTGTCATTTCCCCCTCGCTATCTCTTCTTCAGCCTCCTACCACTCACTCGACAGCTTCTCCCATCACGTCTGCTGCGTTTCTGCTTTCCCCCCCATCTGTGTCATCGATCTCTTCTACAGCTTGTGCCTCAGTCTCACCTCTCTGATACAGAAATGATGGGAAAAAAACAATAAAAAATAAAACAATCTGAGGAAAACCAATCTTACTCCCGTCTCAGTTTATTTTGGCGCCTGGCGAGCGCCTGACTCCTGCCTGCAGCCTTCTTTTTTTTTTTTTTTAACTCGGCGTGTGTCAGGTGTTCATGTGCTCAGCATCAGTGGCAGAGGTGCAGACACAGAGGGTCGTGTCAGACGGTTGACAGCCTCAGTTGCTCCTCCTCTGGCCCGAGGCCCGCTCTGTTTTACCAGGTGCCGACATTGTCGTGGTTAGACGTCGACCATCTGAGCAAACACGAGGAGGATGGAGGGGGGATGGGTTGAAGAGAACACACACACGCAGTCTCATTGCACAAAGGTGCACAAAGACACACCTGCCAAACAACTGTTGCTGTAGTAAACAATCATGTTGGTGCCCAGAGAGTATTATTCAAACTGTGAAGATGTTCAGCAAATCAGAACAAAGTCGACACTTGTTGGCCCGGGAGTAAATTAAGCTGAATGGATTTTATGGATTATTTCCTTGCTTATTATCACTATACAGATTAGACCAAAGCTGCACGGCCGGGGCACTTGATTTATTACCATCAGCACCTGCCCTTCATATCAGCTCATGTAGCCAACTGTTTGCTCAGCTACAGAACAACACCAGATAGCCCTCAGGTCAGATTATGCACTCAAACGCTTGTGCAATCATGAGAAAATATTCTAACACAACTAACCAGCACTGAAGGCGAAGAACGCCACAGAAGAAGCAGCCAATCACAGCTGGCACTGACAGGCTGAACCTGCAAAATGACAACATCTCATCCCACAGAGGACACACCACTTAGTCTAAAATAATAATAATAATAATAATAATGATGACAATAACAAGTCAACAAAATACCAGAGTAGGTTTTGTAATCTGATTACACAGAAACACTGATGTGAATGGGAAGCCATTGTATGAGCAGCATGAGCAGTGTATCTATATGAGAAGGAGGTAATTAAAGAGATTGGAGGTTTACTCAGTAACACCCCTGCTGAGCAGCTGGTCTACGGCAGGTCAGGAGCAGCACATGGTGCATGAAGCGCACGCGTGCACGTATGTGCGTGTGTGTGTGTGTATGTGTTGAACTCCACCTGCGGGCTGTGTACACACACAAAAGCGAAGGGGATCCGCTTGACTGCTGCTAATGCGCCCGGCGGCATCTATCTCAGCCAAACAATACAGTCGCTGTTAAAGGTCCCGGATTAAAGAGCGACTCTTCTGTCTCCCGTGGGTGCTGTGAGATGAACTATCAGAGGGAAACTGTCCCACACCGCCGCTGTTGCTGTGTGAGCGCTTCCCTCTGTCTTCCTGTCTATGAAGTTTGCTCAGCGCAAACAGCACAAGTGTTTGATCACTGACAAGTTTGGCAAGAAAGACGCATAACAAGGAACCACAAACACCTTTAAATACCCACCCTGCAGCTGCGCCCAAGTTCACCGCACGGAGCAGGAAGTGGATCGGTCTGGCTTCAAAATAAGAGCATTTAGAGATTCCCAACAGGACAGTATATTAAGTAGCTTTTAAATGTCTTTGAATTTTGAGCCTTTAACGTGTCTTTGTGACACTAGGGATTATTTGGTTCCAATATTTGGTCCCAGCATTAGAGTTTAAGATTTTATAAGCTTGTATTTTAACAGAGGAAACCAGAAGTGGCTCGCACCTGCTGTCTGTCAAGATGGACCAGTTTTCCCTATCACATATTTTCAACTTATTCAGCCTTTGAGTGCGGTATGACTAAAAATAACTTCAGTTTCACTCTTCACTTCTAACTATCCGACTTATGTTGGCGAAGGAAAGTAACAAACAGGATATAACCTAACCTACACACACACACACACACACACACACACACACACACACACCAAAGCTTTAACGCAAGAGAAAATATAACACCTTGAAGTCGGTGTAGGCACTGATGGCTACAACAAAGAGAAATAAAATACTGTAAAAGAAGTCGGGTCAGTAGCTGCTCAGCCCCGCAGACAACATCCAAGCAATGTTAACTCAACAGAGACAGGCTCAAATGAAAGACCTCATCACTTTCTCCAGGTAAGAACAGAGCAAACAAAGACTTTTGTACTGAAACTGCAGAAAACACACAACTCACCGCCACTCTAAAGAAAACAGAATCCTTGGTTATCGCGCATCCTTGTGTGGATAAATGACGGCTCTGCCGCACGGCTTGATCTCACAGAGAGCAGTACGACACTCAGCGATGAGGAGATGTAGGAAGGAGAAGGACAACTCATTAACTGTCCTCACAGAGAGAGAGGGGGGGGGAGGAGGGAGGGAGGCGGGGAATGAGATGGGAGGGGGAAGTAAGGAGGAGGAGGAGGGCAAGCACCTGCTCCTCTGATGCTCCCTGGAGAGATGGAGGGATGGAGGGAAGGAAGATGTGGCCCCAGACTGCTGATACCTCACAGCCCGGACATGTTTACTGTCCACTGGAGACAATCAGATCTGTTCAAGTCAGCTCCTCCTGCTGTTACTGCACACTCACACCATACAGAGAATCACTATCAGGCTCATTTTAACTGATTTACGTTTGTATACTATTTCTTTAAAGTAGCCATTCCGATATAATGTAAAAATACTGCTTAGGGAGGCAGTTAAATTGCAACAAGTCTTATTGCAGTGGATATTAAAGGCTACTTTATGATTTGTTATGTATGAATGCTAAGCAAAAGACATGCAAAGTGTCATAAATTCAAATGTTTCCAAGTATCTGCAAAGGAAGTCTGGGAAGACACCCTGGACTCTGAGTGATGCTCCAACCTGACTGTACGCTGACCTCAACCATGCAGCCAAGGATTGTTTTTCAAAAGGTGACAAAGCAGAGACAAAGAGGCTTGTAGCAGCTTGTGGAAAAAAACAGAGGAAGTGCTGCTTGTTTCTAGTAGAATCGCTGTCACCACAACATTTTTCTGTGAAGTGCTCTGTGGGTTAATTTTTCACCAGCTTTGTGTCAACTTTGTGGTTACGTTAAACAGGTAATGTAGCAAATCAGTTACTTATTTACTGATAGATAGATAGATAGATAGATAGATAGATAGATAGATAGATAGATAGATAGATAGATAGATAGATAGATAGATAGATAGATAGATAGATAGATGGGTTATTTGAAGCGAAAATACCATTAATACACTTCACTTTGATTTTCTAGAATATTTGCTGAAGTTATAAATATGCTATGTTAAGTATCAAGTCCTAAACATGTTTAATACCATTCATCTATCATGATGTGCTATAAGCTTGCACAGCCAGCTTCATTTAGTCTAATATTTCAACATCTCCCCTGGGCCTCTCTGTCTCCGTCTTTCTTGATCATTCATCCCTTCATTTCCTCATCCCTCTCTCCTCATCTCCCAAGCAGCTGCTCCACTTTGCAGCTATTTAACAGCTGTTTTGCATCAATTTGCGCTTCAGAGTGCAGATTTCTACCTTGTCCATCCTTCTCCTCCCTCTCACTTTTCTCTTTCTCTCTCTCTCTCTCCTTCCTTCTCGTCTTCCTCTTGCATTTCTAAGATGCCAGACACACAGTAGCACCAAACAGCCTTGATGTTTTCCTCAATGAATAGACTTTCTCCTTCAAGTCTTTCCCTTTCCATTCACTGATGAAAGACTCTCACACACACTAGCCTGCATAAGTGCAGAAAAGACACTCATTTGTACACACACACACACACACGCACACATAAACACATATGCATATGCACACAGATTAGCCACCCCCTACTTCCCTACTTTTCTCTCTATGGAAACAACAAGTACTAAAGGAAGCAATGGAAAAGAAAAGAAAAAGTGAGGCTCCCCTATAATCCTCAAATCCCCCTCTCTTGTACTCAAACCTACACAAGAGAAAAGAGGGGGAGTGAGTGTGTCTGTATGTGTGCGCGTGTGCAGAGACTAGTGTAGCCTGACATGATTTATGGTTTGGCTGTGCACTGCAAGCAGACACTCTCAGTTTTCTCTGAGGTGGGTGTCTCACCTCCATCCTTTGTGACCTATACAGGTTGTATAGCTGTGTCTGTGTGTGTGCAGGAAAAAGACAGGGAAAAAGAAAAAAAGGAAGGCGGGAGGACGACACACTGTAAAATATACACGTGCAGGTGCATGAAAGGGAATCCAAACCTGATTGAAAATGGGCTGCCCGTTCTGCTTGTTTGTGTGTGTGTGTGTGTGTGTGTTTGTCGGGGTCACTGCACACAGCGGCGTGTATTCTCCGGGTGGGTTACACTTGCCGGTTGGACTGTTGGATCCCCCATTAAGCAGCGTGTAAAAGAGGCCAAGCACAGAGGCCATTATGAACTCCAGCGGTAATAGCTCCAGGAATCTTACTGCCTCTGGAGACCCGGTCATTAGCCTATTCCTCTCTCATAAAGCCCTCTATCCATCACACACGCAAGCATACACACATTTGTATGCAGACGCAGCCACACACAAACACGCAAGCACATGCACCGTTTGTCTCCGTCTCCTGCTCCCTTTCTCTGTCTATTCATCTCTGGTGAAGGAGGGAATAGTGCTGGGGATACTGCTACAAGAGCAATCCACCAAGACATCCACAGATGTCTTTGAAAACAGATGCACCCGCTCGCACATAAACACACGCACACAAACCAGTGGCACGCACGCACACACACAGATGCTCATTTACAAAAGCAGCGAGGCATAATATCAGCCATGAACCCAAACCCCTGATTATTTAAATGTATTCCTCCTTCCCCATCCAGTGAAAGTGAGATGCTGTGGCAGCCTGTTAGCCGCGGTCAGGTAGGAGATTACAAACAGAAACACTGTCACATACAATGGCGCTACGCGGCTGGACAAGCATTATAATAGCAACTAAATCCACCTTCTGAGCCTTCTCTCTCTTACACATAGATGTATGTGTGCATACACACTCTCTGCAGGGAGATTTACTGGCAATTCAAACAGTGGATACAAACTGTAGAGACAACAATAAGATGAGTACAGTCTTTATCCTCAGGCAGCTGCACAGACACACACACATCCTGTACAATGGTATGTTCATAACTGCCATGCAAAACAGCGTCCACGAATACACAAGCGCGCACACACACACACACACACACACACACACACACACACACACACACACACACACACACACACACACACTGGTAGAGAGTCAGCACTAACGCCTGCTGGCTGCTTAGGTCTGCCAGGTTCTCTGTTTTGAGGCCATCAGGGTTAATGCTGTCACCATAGAAACGATGCTCCAGAGCCAGAAGTAGAGCACCGTGCTCTTCAGCCATGTCACTATGGTGACCTGGGAAAACATGTTCAAAGCAGATAAGATTCATTTTGAAGCAAGCCCTAATATT
>NW_005187571.1:589614-592806 GCF_000239375.1 Pundamilia nyererei | reverse complement strand
CACACACACACACACGCACAGTGCTGTAAAGATAAGCACTAATCCTGTTTATTACCTCCCTCCTCTCTGCACTCTCCCTCTCTTTTTCATTTTATCTCTCTCTCATTTTCTCCCTCGCTCCCCTCTTCTCTTATTTTTCCTGTCTCTCCTCCTCAAGCCTATTTTAGTAGCGGTCGCGCGCACACACAGACTCACACACACGTTGTCAGTTTACTCCTGTGATGTTTGTTGGCCTGGGGCTGAGACGAGGAAACAGGGAGGGGAGTGTTGATGTGTGCTGCTCTTTTCCAGCTCCAGCTCTGTTCACGTCCTGCAGAGAGAATTACCTTCCCTTTGTCTGTGTGAAGGGGCTGCTGCCTTTACCATCTGTGCAGCGGATACAGTGGCAGGCGTGTGTGTCTGCGTGTGCATGTGTGTGTGTGCCTCCTTGCATGTGCATGTGTTTCCATGCGTGTGTGCATGTTTCTGTAAGACTGTTGAGTAATCCTTTAATATAAAGACATTTTTGCAGAATCTGATGTATTAAAAGAGAGGGAGGGGCGTGTTTGGAGTTAAGGCTTTGTGATAAGAATTGTGTGTAAGGGTCACAGAATGAGTGCCATCACATTCATCTGATGTGTGTGATATTAATGCTGAAAAAATAGTGCTGTTTGGGAGCTTTCAGAGCGTTTTCATTTTTTTGACCTTGGAGGCAGAAACTGAAAAAAAAAACAGTCAGCATCCTTCTGGTGGCTGACCTCAAACTTTTGATCAAATCACTTGATGCCCGAGTTGCTCAGTTGATTCTTTTTGCATGGTCACTTCCTCAGTTTAGTTCTCTCAGTTTTCTTAGTAGTTTTATTCCTTGAATAAACATCCTGTTTAGGTTTTCTAGGTACAAATCATTATTTATTTTGCTTTTTTTTTTTTTTCATAGATTGCTTCTAAGTGCGTTTGGAATGCACTCCACAGCTTGATTTTGCTAACTAATTTATGTAAAAACCTTTCTTTCTCTTCCACTTGCTTGAAATGTTTGCACAATTTTTAAAAACTGATATTGTTTTTTCTGGGCAGCACGGTGGAGCAGTGGCTTGCACTGTTGCTTCACAGCAAGAAGGTCCTGGGTTTGAATCATCTGGATGGAGGCCTTTCTGCATGTTCTCCCCATGCAGTTAGTGAGGTTAGGCTAACTGGCGATTCTAAATTGTCTATAGCTGTGAATGGGTTTCTGTCTGTGTGTGTTAGCCCTGTGACAGATTGGCGACTGGTCCTGGATGTAGCCCACCTCTCCCCCTGTGGCAGCTGGGATAGGCTCCAGGGCCTCTATGACCCTGAGCTGGAAAAGAGGATAGATGATTGTTTGGTTGTTGTTATAGCTCTTTTCATGTAGGTGCACCATCATAGCAAAGTAATCACATTTTCCTCTATTTCACTCTTTTAGGCATCAATTCCACCCCTTGTACTTTCCTCCACCTTCATCTTAAACCACCCACATTCTCTCTCTCTCCCTCTCTCTCTCTCTTGTCCATCTCTCTCCCCCTTGACCCTCTCTCTTTCTTTCTAGCTCACTCTCTCTCTCCAGATTGGCATGGCAGAGAGCAGCAGCTTGCCGTGGTCAGGCCAATTATTTACATAATTATGATCTCCCACTTAACCACATGATCCCTTACCTGGGCGTGGGCAATTAAAGCCGCCGTCATTATGCAGATTATGCAAATGCAGTCATAAGCAGAACAAGGTGGCGATAGCTCATGTGAGCAAACACGTGCCCTGTAACCGTGAGCGTGCTCTGTTGGTGTGTGTCAGCTGTGTGCAGCAGGATGTGGGAACACACTTGTCAGTTTTCTGATTTGTTAATTGTATTTTTTTTCTCGTGCCACTTGTTGACCACAAACTGTCTAAATGTTCACAGGTGGCGCTCAGTTTTCGTTCTTGATGCAGCTTTGCTTTTATGAGCTGAGATTTTTATGTGACCAGCCTTCAAGCAATGAAGAAGAAGGGTGTTTTTTGGTTTACAGAGGTCAACATACAAAGAAAATTAAGTTTTAAGACTCAAATGTTGTTCGACCTTAGTAGCACAACCAGCCAGGCTGTTCCAGCTGTCAGGGCGAGAGATGGGTTACACCGTGGATGGGCGTAAACAGAGAGACGCACGTCCATTCATGCTCAGCACGGTCTCCAGTTAACCTAACATGCATGTTTTGGACTGTGGTAGGAAACCAGAGCACCTGGAGAAAACCCACACAGGTAGAGGGAGAATCGTGCCGCCCCTAAGAAGTCATTATTTATTCAAATGGGTTTTGTATATCATAGCTAAAGCAGCCAACACAAAATCTGCTTTGTCTATTGATGCTTACATCAGTTATGCTTAGTACCCCGGAAATAAATTGTCCTCCACACTAGATCAAGTTTTGGACACTAGCTTCTCGGGAGGCGCTCAATATTTCTCTGCTTCTTTTCGTTAACATTAAAATCTCTCTGTTTCAAGACTCAAGCAGTGAAGTGATGAACAGAGAAGAGAAATGCTTAAGCGTTTGCCTCGACATTTGGAGCTAATTAAACGCAGCCTGTTAATGATGCACTGAAATCATGACATATGGCTTCCCTCTACACGCGATGTTAAATTAACGATTTTAATAAATTCATAAAAGGAATCAGTTTTCATATTCACGAATCTGGTGCTCGTGTAATCTAGCTGGGATTAAAATAAAAGTTTGGTTTGCACTCCACTTGTGTTTCAAAGTGACGACTGTCTGGGATAAGTGCGGTGTTGGTTCTCAAGAGCCGAGCGTTATCTCTGTGTCTGTGTCCGATTTGGCTCAATTGCCCTTTAGATCGGATTTTATTTGTGGTACCTGCTTGTTAACTCCAGCTGAAACACAATTAAGTGCAGAGACAGAGAAGGGCTAATGAGATGGAGAGGAGAGGACTATAAGTGACCCTGTGTATGTGTGCATGCATGTGTGAGTGTGTGTATGTGTGTGTGTGTGTGCAGTCACATGTGCAAGTTCACTGGAACCTGCTAACACGGTGTGGCCAGGTGGCAGACAGAGCAATGCCCATGGGTAATCAACAGGCTCTTCAGTAAAGTGACATCATAGATTGTGTGTGTGTGTGTGTGTGTGTGTGTGTGTGTGTGTGTGTGTGTGTGTGTGTGTGTGTGTGTGTGTGTGTGTGTGTGATTTGAGCACAAAGGGAGACATGTCCAAACCT
>NW_005187571.1:584974-589524 GCF_000239375.1 Pundamilia nyererei | reverse complement strand
ACACTGACACATTCAATCAATTATGTTTTGACATGGTTCATGAACATGCAGATGGTGCAGGACCAGCAGGAGCAGAGGACTGGGGATGTCTCTCTCTCTCTCTCTCTGAGCCTCAGTTGTGTAGGTGTGTGTGTGTGTGCGTGCCTGTGTGTGTGTGTGGTTGTGTTAAGAAGTTCACCGTCCTGTAAAAGATATGAATGCTGGCAAATTTTAGTTGCTGTATTTTTATTTGGCTAATCCTCCCTCCATCTGCTCGTTATCGTACACCGAGCTGCTTATTACAGTTTTACTCTCTCTCTCGCTCTGTGTGTGTGTGTTGCATGTACTCTGAGTCTGTGCATTTCCTTTTTGCGCGTGTGTGTGTTTGTGTGTGTGAAAATGAGAGAGCGCTACTAGGAGTTGTTGTTATCACCTCAGGTTAAAATCTGCTGGCATTTATCCCAATCTCCCCAGCTCAGTGAGCAGACAGGCTGCATGCGTGTGTGTCCGTGCGTGTATGTTTGTGTGTGTGTGTGTGTGTGCGTGCGTGCGTTTGTTTTCATTGTGTGAATGCGTGAGATCTCACATCAAAGTGTTCTGCTTGTTCTAAATGAATGTAAACATCACAGAGCAGACATGTTTGCTCGTGTGAGCATGTTTGTGTGTGTGTGTGTGCGTGCGTGTGTGTGCGTTGCTGGGTCCACACATGTTTTAAGTGAATCCTGTGTTAATTAAGACCTCATTAGTGACAACAGCTCTTTGACCAATTAGGGTGGATTGCTTACTTGCTCACTTGTTTGTTTTCTGGTGGAGACATTACCAAACACGCTGTTTTATTCATTCCTTTTCTTTTACGTCCCTTCCTTCCTTGAGTTTATATCAACTGTCTCTGGAGGATAGAAATCATAAAAAATAGATTAATGTTGTTTTTCTTTTTTCTTTCTTTTTTTTTGGTTTTATTCTTTGTATTTTTTTTGGCAAGATAAACTTATCCAGCTCCCACATGATGTTTCCCTGTGCGTGTGTGTGCATGCGTGTGGTTTTTATCTCCTCTGTGTTATCAAGCTGTTGTCATGGTCTTTTATTCATCTCATTAATAACAGTGCCCTTGAGGTGGAGCACCGCGACCCTGTTTTCATCGGCACACACTAGTAAGCACAAGCCTGCACACACACACACACACACACACACACACACACACAATTAAAAGCGCAAGAGGCCCTGACAGCAGCTTCCTTTGAGGCAGCACCCATCTCAGCCTCCGTGTGAGTACACAAAGACTCTCCACACATACTGAGAGGAATTATAGCCAAACAAACAGCATGTGTGCGTATACACACACACGCACACACACATATATATGTATACATTCTCGTAAACACTTATTTCTGTGCTATTTAAAGTAAGGACTGAAGAGCAGTGGTTGACTAGACATATAGGCCAAGTTTATACTCTCATAAAACGATATACAGTGAACCTTAATTATATATGAATATACTTCTTATGGCTAATTTTTGGACATACATGCACTTTACATATACTGTATGTTCCCAAGCACTAAAAGTTGCAAATCTTCAGACTTATTCAGGTTTGTTATGAGAAGACGTTCTGGCCAATGCAAATACAAATATTTATTTCAGTTATAGATTTGAAGTTTATAGATTTACTGGTTTTAAAAACATTAAACACATTCTGACAGGTTTCCCTGTGTACCTGTGTTGTATTCTTAGGCTACGTCCAGAATAGCCCGGATTGAAAACGGCGTTTTCGTCTGAAAACGCTCCGCGTCCACACTAACGTTTTCAGTCGTTAGTTGTGCGTCCACGTTGAAAAGGCCCAAAACGCTTACGTTCCAGTCCTGCGCATGCGCAAAAGCGAGTGCGAATTAAAGAATTTGAAGAAAAGCTATCTGGAGCATGTACAAAGTGATATTATTTTTTTTAGAGCTGTCAAAATTGAGAGCAATCAAAACAACTGCTGTATAAGCACTCGCTATCTTTGTTTAATTGATCACATGACTACATCACATGACTAAAATGCAACGTAGCCTTAGTGGATTAGTGGGGCAGATGTTAGATAAACAGTGGTCAGTAAGATTAGAAAAATGCTATACAAATGCTAGCCTAGTACCATTATGATGCATGTATATGTCTGTTCCTAACTCCTCCCGCTTTTTCATGACACTCAAATCCTTAAAGATTATAATATTATGTGCAGTAGCTGATCTCAAAACAAACAGAGGGTAGCACCCTGTGTGTTCATTTGGAAAACAGTGAGGGTTTTTATATTTCCTTGGAGAAAAAGAGAAAAATAACTCAAAAGTAAGGACACAGAAGATTTTTCTTCACTACAAAGACATCCACAGTCTATCATTACTGAGTTTAATGCGCCTTTACTGCTGAACTAGTAACCATGCTGGATATTGTAAACATTCACGGTAAATTGGAGCGATGCTTTTCACCGTTCTCAGATTTCTCGTTTATGCACTTCACTTGTTATTTTGAGCATGTTAATACCAACAAGGTGAAGTCCAGTGCACTGCGAGTCCCTGGATGGTCAAAAAGTCTCACCCTCAGTCGTCGGATTCTTGGCAACAGAGAAAAAGGTGAGTGATCACCAGCAAGTTTCAAGCCAGAAAGGAGGAAGATACATCATCAACATGAATGCTACATCAGCTCTAGTCTGCTAACAGCTGCAGTTTTTTCAGGTGGTGATGTTACGTGCTTTATTCTTGTTTTTTGTTCATGGCTGCCTGTCGTCACTGTAAAATAACTTAGAATTAAATGTGTTTATGTGTAACTTAGTATTCAAGTAGCACTGAAATGTATCTCCACTTTAGCTAGCCTGCTACAGTAAGCTCAACAAGTTGTGAAGGTGCACAATATATACCGTTTGCTTTTAAGTCAACACCACCCTGTCAAAATGAACTACACTGATGAGTACGTATTATAGCCTATACAGGCTACTAACGGACATAACTGAACTGAGAAACAAACTCGGTCTTGGGTGTCTTTCTCATCAACGCCACAGCAGCTTTTTGCATGAACTACAATCTTCTTTTTGCAGCTGTTGCAAACATTTTGCAAGGCCGTTGAAGTCATTACTTTTCTGCAGCCTGAGAAATTAGTATTTGTTTGTGTGCTTCTGCCGCACAATTAAGGGAAAATATTTAGAGTGAAGTTACCAAATGCCGTTCTCACAGCGTGAGCGCCGGAGGCTGAATGAGAAGTGTGTGCCTTGCACTGTCTATGTGAGCGTGTGTTTGTGTGTTCATGTGACATCTGCCATAAATCAAGCCACAGTGTCCTTGCAGTTCTAACACATATCATGGAAATCAATGCTGAGGTCAAGCTGAACAGAGCTACCCAACGCCAGAAAATACCACAGCAGCCAATAAATGTGGCAGGCTAATACACACGTCAACACCTTGGCTTTCTCACCCTATCGACTTACCACGGATAATGTGTGCGCACACGTGAGCGAGTGCATGTATGGGCAGCAACACAAATGTCACAGAGTATGTGTCCATTCATCATGTAGACACTTGCACCAGGTTTAAACTGATGGACCTTTTTCAATAAATAAATAATTGTTGTTTTCTTTTTAAAGCAGCTTTTTGTTTCTGATTCCTGACGTTGTTGATATCCAAAGGAGCTCCAGTGCCATCCAGATAACACATGAGTGAGCCCCAGTGTTGGGTTGGATGAAATTTTCTTTCATTATAACAAACATGGACACACTAGTTTAGTCGGATCCTGCTGCGCAGAAAGTTCAAGCCAAACAAATGTCTCTGAAATTAACCCCCAGTAAATGCAAATTTACTACCTTCTAAAAACTACAATTAAAAAGCATTTGGCCTTTTTTAAAAGTATAATTTACTTTGTCCTGAGAGCCAGCATCAGGCTAAGAAAGTTGAAAATTGTTGAGAGACAAGCTAACACTCGGTTTAGGTCTTTTCATGGGGATTTGTTTGACAGCAAGAAAAACATAGAAACTCAACCTCTTTATAATTTAAACATAAAAGCTGCCTTTTTTCCCTTTTGTTTTTTCCCCTCTTTTTCTTTTCACGCCTCCCTACAGCTTAGATGCACCTTCTCTTGGGAACACATTCTGATTTTAGAAAAATCCGACTTTTGAAAAGACACCTGGACTGTGATCAGCTGACAAGTCACGGAGGGAAAACAGTAAATTGCCTTAATGTGTGTGACACAATTCACCAGGGGGGGTCCAGAGAGTGGGAAGCTAGAAAAAGATGTCACTTTCTTTTCCTTATGATACCTTGGTAAGGTCATGGTGTGCTCTGGGTGAGAAGGTGTAGATTTGCTCTCATGCACACACACATCTTCATGTCTCCTATGTCACATGTTTTCCCCCGCTCCAGGATCTAGGAAAGATTTTCATGTATTTTGCATGTATCATCATCTTGATTTTCAATTGTTACCTCTAATCTAGATTCCTCTGTCATCCTTACCCTGCTCCACTTCTTCTACCTTGGCTAATCACATGGCAGTCGCTACACACACACACACACACACACACACACACACACACACACACACACACACACACAC
>NW_005187571.1:580834-584954 GCF_000239375.1 Pundamilia nyererei | reverse complement strand
CAGATTTTGGTCCCCACCAAGATAGGAAGAAACGGAACACACACACACACACACACACACACACACACACACACACACACACACACACACCCTTTACCCCTCACCCCCTACATTGTCAAATGATCATTGAGGAGCGAGTGTGTGGCTGACACAGTCTCCACAGCAACGGCAGTTAGGACCAGGAGGGGGGCTGGGGCATCTTCCAATGTGTGAGTGGTGAGAGGACACGCACACACATATACACACAAACACAATGAACACACACACCTACATACAGCACAGACAGGTGCACACAACCACACACATACACAAACAAAGGTGGCAGCTATGACAAAAACCCATTCACACACATGCACAAAACCACAATCAAATAACACACAGACAAGTGCACACACACTACACAGACATTAAGCGAGACCTAGGAAACTGAAAAAAAGGAGGATGAAAGCAAGTGTGGAAGGAGGGTGGGAGGGAGGATGGAGGGGGGGCTGTTGCTTCCTGGAGAGATTTTCTTCTTCTTCCTCTCTCTTGTCACATGCACATGCAGATACAAACACACACAGACTCACACCTACGCACACACACACACACAGGAATATACAAACAATGACAAAGCGCCACATAATCACTCAATCATTTATGAAAGCAGATGTATAATTCAAAAAGCAGCATGAAAGATTCACAAGGCAAAGAACATTGTTTAATCTGCCCTCCACCCTCTAATTCCCCCATCACTCCCTCCCCCTCTCCCTCCGTCTCACTTCTATCACACCCCTCTCTCTCTCAAACATTTCACCTTTTACCACAGCAGGTTTTTAATCACTGACCGCCGCCTGGCCCAGACAACTAAAAGGTCAGAGTTCGACTTCAGAGGGAAAACACAGACAGCGCTCAGTGTCAAGCATTATCATTCACATCCTTTCTCTTACCGTTTAAATGAACAAAATCCTACTTTACACTCGGCTTTCCTTTCCTACCTCAGTGTGTCAGTCTTAATTCTCTTCCTCCTCCCGCCGCCTCTTCACTGACCTCCCTGGTGCCGTCCCCGTCACTCTGCTCTCAGGCATGTTTAAGCACCTTTCTGAGGTAACCTCACACCTGTCTCCACACTGACACCGGCCGCACTCTCCTGCATTTCACACAGCTGCTCGAAAGACTGCAGATGAAAACTGTTTGACTGGCAGCAAAAGCCCCAACTGAAACTGAGTGATAAACCACAGAGCTACTGTAGATGCCAAGCATAAAATATCCCTTGAATTACATTAAAGGATTATGTTTATTTAGACTGCATTTCTACTATTAGTAACTGTTTATAATGGATTCTAATGATCAGTTGATCCTTAAATTAAATTAACAGCTGAAAATGTTCAGGTTTTTTGGAGGGGGAAATTTTTAGATTTTAGATTTTTCCTTTTATACTCTAGTAAATGCTTAAATGGGTAACCAGTGATTCAGTTACCTAGGTGACAATTAATTGTCACCCATAATTTAAGGTCATTTAGCTGTGAGGTTGACTACACTCTGTCGATCAAGCCTAAAAATAACAAAAAGACCCATTCCCAGTTGTACACAGTAGTAACAAGAGAGAGAAAAAAGCACAACTAAAGTATCAGGGGAGTGCTTCAGTAGGTCAACGCACTGAGCAAGAAGACTCAGAAAATTTACTTCTTCATGAAAGAAAACTAAATTTTGTCTCTCTGTCTTTCTGTTTCTGAAAAATCTAAAATGATGTTGTGACACCGAAAACGTCATGAGAAGTGACTCCTGCAGAAGCACAGCGTAGCCCTCCTTACCTGGCAGAAAACGGTAAATCAATGTGACATCACCCGAGCCATTAATTACGTCTTGAAAGAATGACTGCATGAAAAGGGAGATTCACTCTCTGCGGCGTGTGACCACCCTCCGTGCTGATACAATGTGACAGAACAAGAAATACCACCACAGAGCCATCCGCGGGAACATCAAAGACTGAGTATAATTGGTCTTACCTGGGAGGTAGAAGTGTGGGGTCTTTAATCCGAACATGATCCTGGATCCCTCCTCCACTGACTCAGAGAGTAAGACTCCGGGTTAAAGGAGGCAGGGAGGGGGGGTCGGGCAGAGGGAATGGGCTGCGGTCGGCTGGGTTAAGGAGTTTGTTGTTAGTGTAAGTCATCAGACGACTCCCTGCTCCAGCTCTCTCTCTCGCGCACGCTCTCTTTCTCTTTTCTGGGCCCTGCGGGTGTGAGAAAGGAGGCAGGGAGAGGGGTCAGCCTCTGTCTACCTCGCTCACCTCCTCTTCAGCCTCTGAACTCAACCCGTGTAGAGAGAAGAGGAAGTAGAGAAAGATGCAGAAAGAGTGACAGAGAGGAGGGTGAAGCAAAAAAATAATAATACTCCAAAAGCTGAGGATGGGAGACAGTGTGCTCATGCCATCTTTTACTGAGGAGATCGTCTGGGAGGGAGAGCCTCTGAGAGAGTTGGGAGGGTGACAGGAAGGATAGAGAGGGAGGAGGGAGTGAAGGAAAGAGAGAGTCTTCAGTCGGTGTCCTCTCCTTTTTTTTTTCAGTCCTGCGCTTTGTAATCCCTTCCTTGTTATTCATTCAGCGGCCTCTTGCTCGTTTGCTGTATAATGATCTGTTTTTCTGTGCCTCTGTTCTCCTTTCTGTCTCTATTCTTGCTTTATCCTCCCTCCTTTGCCTCAGTCCCACCACTGACTGCTCAGCTCAGCGAGCACAGAGGAGGAGGAGGAGGAGGAGAAGGGAGAGAGAGAGAGAGAGAGAGAGAGAGAAAAGAGGGTGAAGGGGAGGGAGGAAGAGAAAAAAAGAGGGGAGGAGGAGAATCATAAGACAGATGAGTGAGGGAGAGATGAATGAGTTTATGTTAGTGCAGTGTGCGCACACGTGTTTGTGTGTGTGTGCGTGTGTGTGTGAGAAATGTGAAGAGAGGAGGAAGGATGATTTAGCTGGTGCGAGTAAAAGGAGAGAGAGAGAGAAAGAGGGAGGAAGAGAGGCGAGAGGGTGTTGATGCAGTTCTCATTATCAGTAGATTGGACTGGTGCCTGAGTGACAGCTGATTCATCATGGGAGAGAGAGAGGAAGGGAGAGTGAAGGGGAGGAAAAGTGTGTTTTTGTGTGAGTGTGCGCATGTGAGTGTGAGTGTGTAGAGGAGGGAGGGAGGGGAGGGGGTTAAAACCTGCCCTTAAGCATCTGCTTCATTCAGCTCTCCTCTTCTTCTCTTCTAGTTTTTTTCCTCTCCTCTTCTTCTACACTTGAAAATCAACAGTCTGCTTCTTTGGACCGCAGGCACGCTGGTGCGTACCATGATGTGACCGGCATAGCTGTACCACAAACACATACACACAGCCCCCTAAACCACTCGCATGCTCCCACTGATTAGACAGGCCTCATATGTCTGACACATCACGTTAGCCTAGCTTTCCATCAATTACTGTCCACTCCCGGTGAGCAAACGTCCCCTCTACTGTCACCAAGACCCAATTCTATCACGTTAGTGACGATGCCAGAAATCGCTGCCTACACACGCACGCAGACACGGCATCAAACCGAACCTCATCCAGGGGTGACAATTAGGAACAATTATCTGAGATGGCTCTTTGGCGTTTTCTCCGTAATGTCAGCGTCCACGGCGGCCCAGAGGAACCCGGTTGCTCTATCATCGTCTCCATCTATGCACAGTAGCCTTCATTTCTCTCTGTCACTTCCTCTCTCACACATATGGTGCAGACATCTATGCAGCCACACATGCTCTGCTTCATTTCACACACACATTTGTGACACAGACACACAGACCCCTGAGCCTCCTACCTCAGTTATTTAACCTCTATCTTCTCCTTTCTACCCTACATCTATTTTTCCCATTCTTCATTTTTCTTAATCTTTCTTCTCTTTATTTCTTCTTCTTTTTTTTCCTTCACTTATCTCCTTCCTCTTTGGGAGTTGTGAGGAGGAAGTACGCTGGTGATAAGATTGATTGTGAGGGTCTCACAGAGCTATCTATAACCCTGTTTGCCACCACTGAATCAATGGAGAGAGACGACTGTAGGACACCGTGTATACACTACACACACACACACACACACACACACACACACACACACACACACACACACACACACACA
>NW_005187571.1:564066-580814 GCF_000239375.1 Pundamilia nyererei | reverse complement strand
ACACACACACACACACACACACACACACACACACACACACACACACAGTGATCAACAGCTGTGAGAGCAGTTGTGAAACATCAGCTAACCACAAACTGACAGAGGGGGCAGACTGGAGAGAAGAGATAAAGAAGACTTAAGAAACAGCGAAGAGGATGGAGAGATGGTGGGGACTAGGGGGAGGAAAGAGGGAGGGAGGTGTGATGGGCATGAATTTTTATTTTTATTTTTTTACAGTTTATTGCACTTTTTTGTATCTTCCCAAGCTTATATATCATACATACACTTATATATCATATATCATCGCTCTGCAAACACCAGTGACCTCAGGGTCAAGACAGTCAAGACCTTTTGCCCCCCGGGGGGTCATGCTCTGCTGCGTGATGCAGGGCAGACGAGGTCAAGAGAAGAAGGGGAGGAGGAGGTGAAGGAGGAGTGCCGATAAACCAGCCAGCACATTTTGTGATGATTACAGACAACAGCCAATAACGAGCATCCACCTCTGACCTCATTGCTGTGGAAACGTGAGGGAATGCCTGTCACAGAGGGAGCAGTATAACTCAATCTATCAACAAAAGGTGAGGGGGGTTGGAGTGGGTGGGTGTATCTGTGTGTGTGCGAGAGAGAGAGAAAAAAGACTGTGAAGAGGAAGGAGACAGATGATGATGTGGTCAAAGCAATACCAGCCTCGCTCGTGTCACAGCCCTCCTTTTCCCTTATTGGAGCTCTTGTTCTGCCTTCAAAACAGACGCTATCACACAAACACACACACGCACACACACACACCCTCTTCCCTTCTCCTCCCTGCTTCTTTCTCTATCATTTGCCTGTCAGATGCATGCTGTGGCAGAATAAGAGCTGACACCCCGGTCCCAGCAGCAACCAGGGGCTGCCATCAGCACTTAAACATTTTCTCTCTCTGCTGCTTCTCCCCCTTCGCTCCCCTGTGTCCATGCAGCACTCCAACTGCTGACAAGGAGCACAGAGAAGATGACAAATAAATGGAGGAAAATGATGAAAAAAAAAAAGATAAGCCCCCTCCTCATCATGCCATTGTTCCTGCTTTCCCTCCCCCTTCTCTTGTTTTCTCTATCCCTCCTCATCCCAGCCCCAGTGAGGTTGCTGACCCCGAGTGAGTGAGCCTCATTACTCTGTATCTACTCTTGTTGCTGAAAAAACAAATCTGTGTGTACACAAGTATGCAATGACAAGAGGAATTGTAAATATATTTGTCATTCCTGGAGTCACTCTGGAACAATGTTTAAAAAGACAACAGACGATGAGCGTCATCACAGAGAGAAGCAAGAAAAAAAAAAGATTAAAAGACAGGGATGGGCAGAGCGGAGGATGAAGTGGTGGAGAGATGAGGGGATGGATGGATGGTTGGAGGTGGAGGGGCTGGAGGGGGTGGCTTGCATTGGATCAAAGATAATTGTCAGAGGGAGTCATTATGCACATATTGTATAGAGGAGTCGCTTCTTTCAAACAATCCCTCTCATCACTTCTGTCCTCTTAATCAGCCTCTCGTGGTCTTCCACACCATCAGGGATTTTAATTGGACGCTGATGGGTTTGCCGTGACCTCAAGAGAGAAAAAAGTATGTTTGCATTGCTGGGATAGGAATTATTGGGACGTAAAAATGAATCCATATGACTATTGGCATTAATCTAATGTAGTAAAATTTTCAAATGAAGTAGAAAGCAGCACAGTCCCAGGTTGTCTCCTATCCCCCCTAAAAGTTATGACACAGCCCCAGACAACCGGTAATAAGCCCTAAACTACAGTCTCTTTGAGGTCTGGGATTATTTAGATAGCTTTGGTCTGTGTATCTTTGTCTGCTGGCACACTTGTGACGGTGTCAGGCTGATGGAGTTGATGGAGGGAAGTATGCTGTGTGTTCTCTGGGCCCGCATTTCAACCCCCAAGTTAAACTCTGGACTCAGGCTGTCTGGTGCCTGTCTGCCCACGAAAATATCTCAAACATGACACTCATGCATGCTTACATAGACATCAGAACGTGGCCTGCTGAAGCCCTGAATCAGCGCAACACAGACTAGGCGGACAATGTCCCACCACAGCATAAATCAAGACTGTTAATGGGCCTGAGCCACAGGGCTTCACTGTACTTCTCCACCTCCAAAATCTCTCTTTTTCTCTCTCTCCCCCTCTCTCTTGTCCATCTGTCCATTTGCACAGTGACGACACACATACTAAGTGTGAAATTAGCCTGCTGCTGCGACACTGGGGCATCTATCTATCTATCTATCTGCAAGTGTAGAAGCACACTGACACACACACACAGTGAGAAACTGCCCTTCTGTGTGTGTGTGTAAGATACATGTATTGCTGTGCGTGCCTCTGTTTGGCCTGGCTCTGCTTACACAGATGGTGATATCTGGTGATTATCTCTGTATGTATCTCCTCCTCCATCCTGCAGCCCTTCTGGGTCGGTCAGGTCCCACCAACCACAGCACTACATCGATTTTGCTCCTCCAGGAAACTCAGACAGACACACACAGCTCCCCTAGGAGAATTTAAACTCCTCTCAGCATATTTCCCTGCTCTGATCTAACCACTGAAGCGATCTCTGACCTGGCCGTGTGAACTCCAAACCTGCGTCTGTCCCTGCTGATGTCTTCTGACCTCGGAGGATTGTAAATCATCACCTCAGGCGCATACTGACTCTGGAGCCGTTCTCTCTGACGTCTTGCGCTCAAATTGTGAAAAATTTCCTTTGTAAAAATCAGATGTGATCTCTTGATATATTCCTCTAAATTACTTCAGTGATACATCTTCCACTCTAATCCCTCACAAGGAAGATAGGGAACAAAGTGGCGTATGAAGGAGGCGAAAAGTGGTGATGGGGATGTCTATGTGGCATGCATTATTTACTTGAATGAATTTAACATACTTTAAAGCCGCATACAGTGTATGGATGAAAGGTTATGAATCATAGCTCAAAGGGGGAAATATACTATAAATATTACAGCATGTCCCACTGGCTGAAAATATAATAGATGAATATTTGGAGCATTGCACATAAGGTGTGATACAATATTCAAGGTTCCCTACTCTCTTTTTTACCAAGACCATTTTAACCATCCAACTTGACATTTATTTTTAAAACTTTGCAAGTGCTGAACATTTAAGGATGGCCAAAATTCATTCATTTTTATACACTAGCATGTAATACTCCCTTCAAGAATGATAAAAGCTGCCCAGATGGCCAACATAAACCGTTTCACTGTTTATGTTGTTATTTAATGAAGCTGTCAGCTGAGGGGATGGATGCTTACATAGATCCTCCCTCTTCCCCTTTTTCTGTAAAGCCACTGTTCTGTGATGGGAGTAGTACACACCTTTGCCTGAAGTCCTTAGAAAAGGACTGTTACTGTCAGTAGTTTTTTTGTTGTTGTTTTTTACTGAAGGTTGTTGTGAAGATTGATATTTTAGACACTGTGCTGGTGAAAGTTTTTTTAATCAATTAAATTGTTTTTTGTTTTTTTTTAAATCTGTGCTAACACTAATGAAAAATATTTTTATGCTTTGTACTGTTGTGCAGTCCAGAATTCATCCCGCTATCAGCACTTACACCATAAATAAACACAGAGTGAACCGCTTCTACTGGCAGCTCTGCATGCCCACATCATAACACTGTCTCCGCCATATTTGACAGATGATGTGGTTTGCTTCACATCATGAGCTGTTTCTCCCCTGTTCCATGTTCTTCTCTTCCGATCACTGTGGTAAAAGTTAATCTTGGTTTCATCTGTCCAAAGATTTTTTTTTTCCATAACTTTGCAGGCTCGTTTAGATGCTTTCTGGCAAAGTCTCCTCTGGATTTCTTGTCTTGAGTGTAACCAGCGTATTACACCTTGTTGTAAAACCTTATACTCAAAAAGATTTTGACAATGTTACACTTATCTCCTCAAGAGTGTTCTTGGCAGGTTAGGTGTTTTAAAGTTACAGTGCTAAGCTAGATGTCAGTAAATTGCAGATTGCAGTCGAGTGAGTTCTGTTTTCCTACCCTCCAAGCCAAGAAAGATCAAAACCTTAAATTTAGGCTGTACCCCATAACTGTCGGCCAGCGTGTTTCTACTACTGTGTGGATTAGATCTGGATCCACCCCAGAGCTTTTCCTTTTCTGTGCAGGCTGTCAGTCTGCTGTTTACCTCAGCTGTCAGTCCCGGGTTAGAAGATTCTATCTGTATTTACTTTGAAGGAGGCTGTGAAACTTTGTTAAACAAGTCAGATATGGGTCAGTGAGTCAGAAGAGTCAGAAGCTCATTTCTGACCAATGACAGCTATGCTGAGGTGAGTGCTTGAGGATATGTGGAACATTTAAAGTCCGCCTTTTTTGCCGCTGTTAGCCCCTGTTAGATGCTGTTAGTGTTTTTTAGCTGTTATTTATGTGTGTTAGCTGCTGTTTGTTGACGTTAACGAAACTTTCTTTGAAGTGCACCGGAGCTTGCAGAATTCTTACACTTAGTGAATAAACTCTCATACAATGTGAGAATGTATCAGAGGCAAAGTGTGATTTTTCAGAATACGCATGCCTAAAATTAGCTTTCACGTTTATAACCAGCTGTTGTCGTTGTTTAGTCAGCTGTACCGAGGGTCGCATGTCTAATTTCATGACAATAAGTAAATGTGACAATACTGGGAATAAAAAAGCAGGTTTTTGCACACCTATGGCTTCTTTTCTAAACATTTTCTCCTATTTACTCCTGTTTATTTTCAGTCTAATGATGACCTCCTGTGCTTGTATGAACATCTCTATGAATTTCATACAGACAGTTCCAGGGAAAAGCTAATAAATGGAAAGCTGAACTTTTATTAAATACTCCATGTTCTTTATTCTTTATCTGTCATGAAATAATAAGGGAACAGGGCTCATGTAGCCATGAAACTGATTCTCAGTCAATTATTGATTTAGTTTTAAGCCTACTTTTAATTGTTTAATTTCAAATCCACTGTAGATAGCTTGAAAAATTGTATCAAATACTTATGGACTCAACTGCAGACTGTTTCCAAATTTTCTGCAAGTCACCACCGCGCCTTCCAGGATATCTGGCATGCTGGTGTGTGCAGTTCTTGTCACTTGTCGGTCAGCTGTCACTTAACATCTTGCTGAATTAAAACACAGAGGAAAGACTGGTGAGATTTGCTGCTGAAGGAGAGCAGCTCTTTAAACATTTTTATCAAAATAATAGTTATTCAAATGTCTCATATTCCAAGGCTCATGAGGGAAATCCTGGCAGTCTGCACTAACTAACCACATCAAGGCAAACACAAACACCCACACGCTTCTACACCTTCACACGCATGTCCACAGACAGACACATCACCTGGGGGGTCTGAGCTCCCCCTCTATGGGCCTTCACCCCACATGCTCATCTCAATTAATCACCAAACAAAACAGATGTCAAGAACAAAGGAACGATCTCCAGCCCTGTGGGGTAAAGCAGGGAGGAGGAAGGGAGGAAAAGGGGAAGATAAGGAGAAGGAGGAGGGATAGCAGGAGAAAAAGAAAACAGGAGAAAGAAGCCACGGTGCATTTAGATCTAGGTGGTGCATTTGAGGCAGGTGATTGAAGGTTGTCGGGGCCATTAGAGTGGGAAGTGTTAGCTGTTTATGTGCCCGAAGCCCAGTGATACTGTAACTGTACAATACAAGATGAAACTGTAAAAGTGTGGGGGGGAAAAAAGAAGAAGAAGTCACGATGCAAGAGGGGGAGAGTTAGAGACGGCAAGAGAGTGAGAAAACAACAAAGCCCTGGAGATGAAAGACAGTCTACAAAACAATGGATACAAAATAATGCTCAGCGGTGTGCAGAAATAGAGCAAAGATTGAAAACCTGCCAAGATAAAGACAAACCCCCGCCTTTGAACTGTCACTTCACTGCGATACTGTCAGAAAACAAATGGCAATCTTGACAGGTTTCAGCTGCTTTGAAAGAGACTGAATCATATTTTATTCACAAACGCATATTTTATAGCTTTTATAGCAAAGATCATAACCTGTTGTTAGGCAGTGAATTCTTGAATCTTGTGCTAAATTATTGACATTTACATAATGTACAGATGGCATAGGGGGGTGGGGTGAAAGCAGGGGGAAGTGGAAGGAAAGGGGGAAAGGAAAGGAGAGGAGGGAGCTGCAAGGGACTTTTTTTTTAATAACGCGCATCCATGAAGAATGCCATGTTGTTTGAGGTCTCAGTATTACAGGGAATAGCCATCAGTCTGCCAGCATTATCTGTTTCTTTTTCCTCCATTCGCCCATCCTTCAGCGGCGGCAGTCCTGCCTGGCTGTGGAGTGTGGACAGTGAGACTTACAGCTCGCATCAATAACAGGCAGATAACAGCCGAGTCCTCAGTCTTCAAGCACAGCCTTAAATCACATCAGCCCCGAGGGGAAGCAAATGAAGACCGAGGAGGAGGAGGAAGAGAGGGGGGGAAGCTTACCTCTTACAACAACAACAACAACAACTACAACAGTGCCGTATGGGTAAAATACACGCAAAATTACAAAAACATATCAATTCATGCAGCTTAGAAATAATCCTTGGTGTTTTAAGTAAGAGTTCCCACACTGAGGAACACACAAGCAGAGGAGAGAAGAGCATATGTGTCTATACGTGTCTTCAGACTCATTTTCTCTGTCTTTCTAAAAAAGCAGCACATTACGGTGCTGAAGTATACAACATGAAAAACTCAACATGATCCAGAGCACACTGGGAAAAACAGACCTCACCTGAATTGAGCAAACGGCGGCACAAAATCACGTTTATTTGACTTGTATTTTAGACCTAGTGGTTAACCAAGCTACATCATTTAAGAAGAAGAAGAAACACACCCAGTTAGAGTGTCAGATGGATTATACAGTAAAGTTCAAGGTTGTCCTTTGGCCTTTTATTATCACCTTTACAAAAGAAAAAAAGGAAATGGAAATTACTAGGAAATTACTCTCTAAACTTAGCTTCCTCAAATTGTAAAATACAAACACTTTAAATGCCATCATTGTTTACACCAAAAATTCCTGGTTCAACTTTCAAAAGAAAACAATTTCTATTTATACACACCAAACCCTCAGCCATAGGCCCCATAATCCTCATATCAGTCAATTGGTCACAAGGTTTTTTTGAAAGGACCTGATTAACTCAAACTAAAGTCACACTGCTAACAATAGAAAATATTCACAAAGAGCAGACTGCAATGAGCTGGTGATTTCAGAGAGGTGAAAAACATTTAGGTTGGGCGGCTGCAGGGTTTCCTCGTGCAGCGAGCGATTATCTATTTGTGACTGCTGTGATCTGCAAAAACTCATTAAAAGACATTTGCCGGGCAGGCATTAAAAGCATCACTGATGAGAGCGTTTAAAACCTACATGTGTGCTGGTAACCATGGTGTACACAATGATGCGCAGCTCTCTCCTGGAAGAAAGGACCAAGGAAAGACCAAGCAAGAGCAGGACACAGTTAATGCTTTGAAATAATTTTTTTGAACGAGTTTTTGGTTGTGAACTGTGAAATGTTGACTAAAGAGGAGATTATTCTCCCCCACAGCTTTCGAAAACATTATTTTCTTCATTCATGTCTATGGTACCATATTCTTCATAAAGATATAATATATTCATATTGCTCATATTCTCACATATATCACTATGAAATATCTCCCCTGTGCTCTCTCTCCCAGACACTATGTCTGCATGTTCATGTGGTTGTTAAAGTCTCTTTTACTCCTCACCTGTTATTTCTGTTTTCAATCTCTTCTTGTTCTTTCTGCTTTAAAATGGAGAAATGCCTGCGTGAAGAACCAATAAGCCTACAATAACAATTTGAATTAATTAATTAATTACTTTTTAGTCTATTTAGGGGAAATAGGTTGTGTTTCAACTGTTTAAACAACTTTGCCCTTGGGTGGAAATTATTATTTAATGGCACATGCAGCATATTTACCCTATAAAAATAAATCTAACGTTCAGTCTTCTTTTAGCTCCATTTTGGATCTCCACCAGGTCAGGCTGATTAGCTGCTAAATTAGCTGCTCACCAGCTATTCCCCAGCCTTTTCTGGTCGTACTGAGCGGGTTTACACTGAAAATAGCCACTTACAATAAAGCTGCGGAGAACTGTGCATAATTTTCTGTTATTATATTGTTATATATTATATGATATACGCTACACCCTTCATAGTGTGTAATTTTCATTTTAGATTTTGAGCGTACAAATATTTTGCCTTGGTTCCAATCTTTTAGCACACTTCTGCTCCCATTACACTAGTTATGTTAAATTGTGTTCAAGCTTGTTGCTGTAATGGCTGAACCAAAAGCAGACTCGCTAGCAAGGAATAAGTCTGTAACTCATCTTTAAAGTTCAAAACTTGGCTCATATGATGGGTAGGTGGGCCAGGAAGCAAACTGACTAAAAGGTCAAGGTCCAAAAGCAGTCAAAAAATCCCCAAACTCCAAAAAGCTAAATTTGTGAGGATAAGGCAAAAACAGTGGTTAAAAAATACCAAGAGATTCACATGGTCACAAGAGAATGTCGCAAGCTTAGCAAAAATGCTGAGACAATCGGACAGAGAGCAGAAGGAACCTGTATAAATACTGGATGGGTAATTAGCTGGTGGGAAACAGGTGTAGCTGAAAATTGGTGGGAAACAGAACAAAGGGAGGAAGTAGAACTAGAGCTAGAGGACGATACTATGAGGGAAGCTCAACACATCGTGGCTTCCTTTGTGTTAACTGACTTGACAAAACCTGAAAACACAGCTGGAGATAATGGTTATGAACTTCCTCTGTTAACCAGAGCTTTTTGCTTCAGGCTCTGTGCACGCTCACATAACAAGTGGTATTTTATAGTGCATGTGAAAAAACGATCCCTATGAGTGTCCCCCATTACTCCAGTCAGAGACATCATCAGGTGATGATCATGATTGCACTTGGAAATAAAAAAGAATAATTGAAAACATGGCACTTCTGGGGAATTTTAAACTGAAACCCTGAACATAACCTGCTCCCAACCACGTCAATTTTTTTTGCATAAGTTACCATGGTAATTTAGCTAGCTAACAAAAAAACAAAGAGTCACTTGGGTAAAACAGAAAACTCTGACTTCAAGCTTGAAAAGGAGGCTCGCAAACTGATTAATCTTGCTTCATAGTGCATCCCCTGGTGAGTAATTTCAAAAATAAAAACAAGACAAAATGATCAGAATCCTTGCAGACTGTTGCAATTGCCGTGATATATGTTACTCTTTATTTCCCTGAATGTCTAAAAGAGGTGGTAAAGTTACCATGAGCCAAAGCACTACAATCATATTGTGGGTAATGGACAATTTGGACATATTGTGGGTAATGGATAATACAATAAGTTTAAAAGAAAATAAACAGAATTATCCTTTAAAAGAGACACATCTATCAGAATAAATTCAGACATTACTCTGCAACAAGGCCTCAGTTTTAGACAATTTGTGGAACTGTATGATATAAAAAAGGGGATATTCCTAATATGGTCAACTCAACAGCTGTCCTCCCACCTACAGTTTAAACCATCTGTAAACAAGGGGCAGCAAATCACAATAAGCTTCCTTAAGGTTGTTTGAACAGCACGTTTAAGACAGACGCTGAAGACCAGATATAAGATAGATATGGATTATTGTGGCATGTTAATCATGCAAAGCTACTCTAATAAAGTAGCTCTGGAAATGAGCATGAATGCTTGCATTCCTGAACTTTCATCTTAATTTATCCCTGTTCTATCTTCCTAGCCATTTTTCCTCATTTGTATCTCGTCTCCCTGCTTTTCTTGTGGTTTGCCTCCGCCACTCATAGATGCACACATCAACACCTCTACACTGCAACCCACATCTCACTCATCGCTTCTCATTTGTTTCATTTTTCTCTTCCCAGCTACCTCCCTCCCTCATATTTTCACTCTCTCGACATAATGATTCAGTGACACTTGTCTTTTCGCTTCAGTGTTATGCCAACAGGAGGAGCACACACACTTACACACTCGTAAACACAGGAGAGAGTTGGGAGAGATTTGGAGAGTAATGATAAGTCTACTCCAGTCCATCCTCATCAACAAACAGTGTGTGTGACACGCTCTGAGCTGAGGTCAGGGGTCAGGTGGTGTTTCGATTTCTTTTGTACCCTCTGTGCTGGCGGGGTCACACAGCCCTCACAGACAGCTGCTGTCCATACTGCCTCCATGCTCTGAAGTATGCATCAGAACAGCTAAAGAGATTTAAGGGATTACTTCACTCTCTCTCTCTCACACACATATTTTAACACAGTTTTACTGCAGTAGCATATACAGCCCGTACACAATACTCACACTGCACAGAGATAAAAGGTTATGGGCGGCAATCTTGCTGCATTTTTTCATAATGTTTGCTTTGAGTTCGATAGTGTCAGGCCACAGACTAGCTAGCCTCCCGACCTCTGCCCTGCGCTCAGCACCTGTCGACCCTGTTTACAGGAAGGTTCAGAGGTCAAAGAGGACTTGCCCAGTCAAACCCCCTGATGGAGCTCTTTTTATGGCAGGGACAACACCTGTTAAACACACACACTGGAGATATATTCTCATCAGTGTGATAAACTGAGCAGCCTTGTTAATAATACTGGCAAACACATGCAACTTCAGTCACTTATTAATGAATTAATGATGGCCATTCAGACCGCACATACTCTATAGCAAGAATGCTTACTTTAATGCCCATGTGGGCAGACTGTGGGTTGCCCACACTAAGCAGAACAGAGTCCACAGTGGGGGCTATTGTATGGTTGCAGTGTACCCACAGTATGCTTGTCATCTAGGTGGGCTGTCCTACGAGGGCATTTGTTGGTTGAGCACCAGAGTTGAGTTGAGAAACTTGCCAAATCTTCTCGGCCAGGGCCAAACCGTTTATTCTGCTACTGACTCTGTGTTATTGTTGTTGTTTATTGGATTGGGTGATTGAAGTCTGAAGAAACAAGATATATTGTCAATTTAACAATATATTTGTTCAGCAAACATGGGTCTCAGAAGCATTTGGAAGAACTATACAAGCCCACAACAGCCTGGTACCTCTTCCTTATGCTGGTCACCTGATTTGATTTGGCAGGTATTTATACTACATGTCCTTCCTGATACAACCTCCCAAAAGATTAATGCATGTATGTAATTTCCCTGTATGATGTTTTCCTTGCCAGCAAACGTGACTGGGAAGGTCCACAGTGGGTATCTGTGGGTGAACTTTGGGGCCTCGTGGGCTGGAAAAACCTATATTTGGGCCCCGAGTTGGTGTACCCACACAGGGTCGATAGCAGTTTCATGCTTTGGGACTCCACGGACAAGCCCACTGTCTGTTGCCCACAGAAAACGCTCCCTGGGACCCAAAATGGCAAAACTGCAAACCGTCCCAGACGGGTTTTCATTGGTTTACCTACAAGAAAACTACGGATGCACCCAATTGAGGACCATGTGGGATCAGTGCACATTTGCCCTGACCACAGAGCCTTAAACTTTACCCACTGTGGGCCTGCATAGGCATGCTTGCTGGGTCTCAACACAATGACTGGTGGTCACACAGTACCGGTTGGTGAATCTGCTTGGTTTTCTGTGTGTGGCTAAAATAGTGTGAGAAACAGTGCATATGTTAACCACAGTGACAGTGTGTAACACATCAGTTTCTACTGTTTGTTGAATTGTTTTATCTGCACCCAGTGATTTGGTTTATATTTTTGATTAATAATTCTTGTCGATGCTTTCAACTGCTATAGAGTGAGTTTAGATGCAGAATTGCAAATATTATTTTGAGAAATCAGATGTTGGCCTGTTTCTTCCGGACAACATGTGACACAAATAAATGCAAAGAATTGTGCTGCATTGCTTATGCTGTGGTATCATAATGTTGTTCATGAGGACTTCTGAGCAAAAAGCAGAAGTCCACATAGTGTGTATCAGCCTTGGTTTTTGGTTATGGTGCACTAGACTTAGGTATCAGTTGTGGTTTGTGCTAGTGTTTCCATGAAATGACTATAATAGAAAAAAGACAAAGCGTGTGTATGAGTGGGTGCGTGGAGAGCTGTCAGAGAAGATCTGGTGAGAGTGGGCTAATTGGAGTTAATTCACCATCTGTCTGTGTGAGCCAGCACACAGGGTCATTAGCAGAGACAAGTCCAGCCACAGGGAAGGCCGAGAGGGGAATCACCATCCCTCACTTGCTCTCCTGCTGCCTTTAGTGCTCCTTTCCTTCCTGTCTTGTCATGTCACTCTGCACTTATGACTGTTATCTTGTTATGTTACGACTGGACTGTCTGTACACTCCTGGTGAAAACATTCATCCCTCTGTAAAGAATAAGATGAAAAGTAAAATCATCTGAACTGTTTGTTTGACTTACCGATTCTGTTTTGAAATGTTTATGATCTAATTTGGTGTACCGTGATGGTACGGTGCCACTTTTTTTTGTTTCCCCGGTCCAGCACTGCCCTCTGCTGGGCTGAGGTTGTCCCAGCTGAGCACAGAGACTTCAGACAGAAGAAAAATAAATAAATACACAAATATCCTTCAGCTAAAGAAGATGCCACACAGTGCACTTTAAATGTTGATGCTACAACTCACATTATGCAGACAGCCTGTGCAACATTATACAGTAAGACAAAATTAAGTTACATTTTTTGAGTGATGTCTATTCATTTGTGTGGCTAAACAGTTCTCTGTAGTTCAGATTCAGTTGGTTGATTTTATGTCCCCCTTTATGTACCCTGACCCCTCAAAGTACTTTACACTGCAACCCACAATAAGCTTTTCATACATGTATTCATAGAGTACCTAACCCTGTAAAGGCAAGTGTATCATGTCACTACATTATCGGTGTGATGTTTTTTCCCAAGAAAACTCAAATAACTTGCACCAAATAAAAACTCAAATAACACTCCAGTTTCAAAACATATTTAATTTTCTGGCTATTGTTTAATGGTTCAGGCTTTACAGAGTTATTTCTATACACTTCAGAACGTTATCTGCTTTGTGGGAGGAAAGAAAAAAAAACCTCTGAGAACATGACTGGTGTGTTTTATAGAATTAAAAATAGAAACATACATGATCTTAAAAATGGTCTTGATTAATTAATGATGAGGAAGGAGAAGAAGATGAGTGTGAGTGTGGAGGTAAGAGGGATAGTTGCTGGCTTGACAGTGTAGAGGACTGTTGAGTATTCTTACTCAAAGGCAGTGTCAGCTTCTCTTCCTTTTCATATCATAATCTCCCAAAACAAAACAGGTCGGTGTACACGTCTTTTTCATTTTAAAGTTGTGATACATTCTTATGTAAATATATATATATAATTTTAAATGTTCAAAGGGGTCTTTCATCTGTCCACTTGAAAACAGAAATGCAGTGTGGAGGTTTATGAATACAGTCATGACTCATGCTGACACTCCTCTTTGATTTACCGACTTTTCACCACAGGCTGCTGCTCTGTAGCCCACAACCTAAGGAATATACACATACATAAATCAGTCTAACAGTGCAGAGCACGCATGTATAGCTTGTACTGTGATTTTGGGGGTTTATAGCTTTGCTCTAAGGCGGGGGTGTCAAACACGAGGCCGGGTTGGGGGGGGAGAAATCGACCCAGCAAAGACTCTAAACCGGCCCCAGTGGAAGACTTTGAGAAATGTGAAGAAGAGCATAAATTTTGGTCTTTTAACCAATTGTGTTTTCATACGTTTTACAGCTTTTCCTGCTGAAAAAGACGACCCCAATGGCCACTCATACAACACTGAAGTAACACATTTATGAGTCCGGCTGACAGAGCAACATTTCTTTATTGTATACAAATTGCACTTCTTTTTTTCTTATATTTAAATATCTCAGGGATTAAATGTGCAGTTAAACTTCCTTAAACTGCAGAGGGGAGTTTAAAAAGTTAATCACTCAAATAAACAGTTCATTTTCTTCACCACCAGAAAGGAAGTAAACAATACTTGACATCATGACATAAACTATGTAAAGCAGTACCAAACCGTTTTGCACACATACAGGAGTAACCTTATCTGTTCGACTACAGAAGAACATTTTGCATTTGTACCTGATTACCGGGCTTGCAACGCTTTTCCCATTAAAACCTACTATAGCCTTCTTTGTATAAGAGCAGTTTCTGTATTTCAGTCCCTTGAAATGCTCTGAAATAACCTGTAAGAGTCTATGTTGTGTGCATTGTGGAGGTTAAGCTGGGGAAGGGGTAGCCTTGTGAGCGACTTAGAGGCCCAGAGACAGTCAGGAGCCCAGAAATATGCCAGGAATTACAGATATTTATTGTTTCAGGGTCTTGGGAGAACTGCAGTCAGTGGACCCTGCATTTCTAGCAGTAAAGGTCAAAGGTGGGACGCTACATTCTCACCGCTGCACAAGCACATGACATGAAATCTTACACTTTGAGACTTTCGGTACAAACCTAATACTGAGATAGTTGGGAATCTTGTTGTCCACATTTGTTTAGATAAATAAATACAAAAAAGGATCTTCCATTTGTCTGACAAACCACAAAACCCAGTTCATTAGAAATACACAGAAGTTTGTGTGTGTTGGATTTCAATCGACCTTTTTCAGCTTTTTCAGCAGAAAGAAAAAAGAGATATTGTCAGTTTAATGAATCATTAACAACAAATATATTTGCATGGACAGCACATGCATGAACATCTAAGAATAATTAGAATAATCTACATAACAGAAAAGTCATTCCAAAGCAGGAAAGCCTTTACAGTGACATGAGGCTCATCACAGCATCTGAAACTCTCATGTCAAAAGAGAATATTATAAGCTCTGCTAGTTCTCACACAAAGCTGTAGACCTTTAGCACAGCAGCTGTTTTGCTATTGCTCCATAAGCCAAGTGGAAGTGAGACAGCATGAAACTGACAGGAGGCTAAAATATTTTTTTTTTAATCCTGCTGTACTGGGTCACTGTCAGTGTGTAAATCAGTAAAATGATTTCCCTCTCTCGTCCTTTCCTCACTGAGCAATCAGTGTAATGCACCCGCTGTGTGTCCTCCAGGCAGCCAGAGGTGACCAGGTCAGTGAACGCCTCATTGCAGTAACTCTGGGCTTCCTGCCAGTTTGAGGGCATTAAGGCAAAGTAACAAGTCCACACAGGATGATGGACGTGTGACTATTTCAGGAAGATGGCGTATGTAACACACCAATGATTCATGGCAACTACTTTTACTTAACTATAATATAATAATACTATAATTACTTGAGGTAAAACACAAAGCATTTGGATACACACACATTTTTTAAACTGACTCGTTTCAGTCTAAGTTGTCATAAGATATACATATATATATTTACTATTTTCACTGAGCAGCAGCTTGGAGCATCCCTTCATGAGTCACAGATGGGAGCAGGTTACATCTTTCTGTCGTCTTTGTGTGGTGGTGATAGGCTACCAGAACTTCCAGCTTTGCATTTGCCTTCCACATGGATGTAGAATGTGTCGATAATGTATTGCAGAAGAGCTTTTTTGTTTTCTAAACTGATTAAGGGTGTTTAAATAATGAACTAAGATAATTAGGAAATCATATTGGCCACTGTGCCGAGGTTATTGCTGTTGCTCTTTAGTGCTTTGCTCCTGTGTGATGTTTAATGTAGCTGCCAAAGAACAAGAATGTTTGTGTATCTAGGTTAAATTTATATTTGTGCATCAACTTTCTCTGTACACGGAAGCCGTATAGATATGTTTATTCATGTTTGGCTTTGCCCTGCTATCTTTGTTTAGCTGTATGTTTATGCTTATTCTTCTGTGTATAAAAGTTATGAGTCAGTTTGTCTGCCCAGTAAACTTGCCATTCAAATATTGAGCCATCAGAGTCAGCATTATTAATTATACATGTAAAAAAAACAACAACTACTTGTTGCATTTTCAACTAACACTCCTACACTGTTGTTTTGGTAGCGCTTCAAATACAACTCACAAAGCATACACTTGTATACTTTGCACATGTCTGTGTGCATGTGGTCATTATATGCATGACAGAGCTTCAGACACAAAGCTCTGTTTTGTCTAGATTTGTCTTTATTTATTTACACATGTATGATAAATTCTGCAGAGGTGTATAAAGGCTTGTTCGTATATGTATAAAGGCTTGCTGTAAGATTAAGTGGTTAAATTATGATGACTAAGATGGAAGAGGGTTTTTATCCGTTGTCCTCTCCACCTCACGTATTGAGACCAGAAGATATCCGTCTTTAAAAGGCCTCACTTGGAAACCTGATAGGAAATGAGCCGATCTGTCGATGAATCACGAATACCAGTTTTAACAGTTATAACTGTAGAAAGGCAATTTAGGTGTGTTTTATTTAACAATAAGGTAATTTAACTTTACCTAATTGTACAATCCCAATTCCAAAAAAGTTGCCATTCTGTTTCAATTGTGAATAAAAACACAATGCAGTGATCTGCAAATCTGAAAACTCAACATCCAGGGTTTAAACTGAGATATTTTAATTCATGAGGAAAAATATTAAAAAACAAAAAAGACAAAACAACAACAACAACAACAACAACAACAACTGGAGTAACATGTTGTAGTTAATTAGGTTAATTGGCATGACTGGGTATAAAACGAGTATACAGTGGGGCAAAAAAGTATTTAGTCAGCCACCGATTGTGCAAGTTCCCCCACCTAAAATGATAGAGGTCAGTAATTTGCACCAGAGGTACACTTCAACTGTGAGAGACAGAATGTGAAAAAAAAA
>NW_005187571.1:546976-563086 GCF_000239375.1 Pundamilia nyererei | reverse complement strand
TTTTTTCTTTAAATGTTGCATTTTCTCAGTTTAAACATTTGATATGTTTTCAGTGTTTTTATCACTTCATTGTGATAAATTAATTACTGAATTGGAAATGGACAAATTTAACTCAAACATAGTTTATGAATAATTTCTGACCCCTGTTTTTTTGCTGACTGACACATCTATTTTATTTGCAGCCCATAGCACATAAAAACAACAGAAGGTGACCTGGTCCTTTTAGAGACAGGCACATTTACAGTCCTTGCATTTCAGAATACATGAAAAACTGAAAGGAATGTTTTGTTGTGTTAACATGGTATTTTTGGAAAGTAGCAAATTCTTTAATGGTGATTGAAATGTGACCAGAACTTGCAAATCGATTATGATTGATCACTTAGATCATGACACACTGCTCTCCCCTACATAAGCTGCTTTTGTAAGTTAAAAGTATCGGCATTGGTATCGGCAATGCTGGCCCTGTGGTTACTTGGTATCGGATCTACCTAAATTTGTAGTATCGCAAAGCACTATTGAGTTTGTTGGGGTTTTTTGTTTGTTTGTTTGTTTGTTTGTTTTTTAACCATACAATCTTATTTTAAAAATAAAAAAATGTTCATGGATCCAGTAGGAGTCGCTAGTCGCCGTGCGCTAACAGTTGGTTTATTCATGGGGGAGATCCGGGATGGAAATGCCAAAGAAGATAAAGGAGCCGGGCAGCTGTCGTTGTACGAGAAAACAGCGCGAGAGATAAAAGTTCCTACACAAGAGAGTTTAAGAAAAGCGTCGCCATGAGCTGGAGTAAAGAATAAGCTGTTCCGGGCGTCTTAGACGAACGGGCTGTCCGACTTTGAAGCTCTCAAGTTTGGACAGCTAGCTGACGCTGCGCCGCTGCTGTTAGCCTAGCTTTGCTAGGTAACTACTACGTCTCCATCTCTGAGTCTCCTGCCTCTGTCTCCACCTTGTCAGCAGTACCGTGCAGCTAGTCGTCATTTTGCGTGCTCTTGTTTTTTATTGACTCTAATAGAGCATGTTTCTTTTTGTCATTCTACACTTGAAGCTGTCCGGTAGCTCGTCTGTATGCTAGCTGACGTTAGCTAACGTTTGCCGGGCCAGACAGCAACTTCGGCAGCAGAGTTTCGGGGGAGTATTGTCGCTCACAAGCAGCCTGTGCTGCCAAAAGGAGTCCGGCCTGCAGACATGTTTGAAATGGAGACGCATATCTCGTGCCTTTTCCCGGAAATTTTGGCCATTATTTTCAGTTACCTGGACGTTAAGGACAAAGGGAGAGTAGCCCAAGTGTGCACGGCCTGGAGAGACGCGTCCTACCACAAGTCGGTGTGGAGGGGGGTGGAAGCCAAGCTCCATCTGCGGCGAGCCAACCCGTCTCTGTTCCCCAGCCTGCAGACTCGGGGCATCAAGAAGGTTCAGATTCTCAGCCTGAGGCGAAGTCTGAGTTACGTGATTCAGGGGATGCCGCACATTGAAAGCCTTAACCTGTGTGGGTGTTTCAACCTCACAGACAACGGTCTCGGACATGCCTTTGTGCAGGACATCTCATCCCTGCGAGTGCTGAACCTCAGCCTTTGTAAACAGATCACTGACTCCAGCCTGGGAAGGATCGCTCAGTACCTCAAAAACCTGGAGGTGCTTGAACTCGGGGGATGCAGCAATATCACCAACACGGGCCTGCTGCTCATTGCCTGGGGCTTGCACAGACTCAAGAGCCTTAACCTGCGTAGCTGCAGGCATGTGTCTGACGTGGGCATCGGCCACCTGTCTGGTATGACCCGCAGTGCAGCGGAGGGTTGCCTCACCCTGGAGAAGTTAACTTTGCAGGACTGCCAGAAGCTCACCGACCTCTCCCTCAAACATATCTCAAAGGGCCTAAACAAGCTCAAAGTGCTCAACCTCAGCTTCTGTGGGGGGATATCTGATGCGGGGATGATCCACCTGTCACACATGACCCACCTGTGCAGCCTGAACCTGCGGTCGTGTGATAACATCAGTGACACCGGGATAATGCATCTGGCCACGGGCTCCCTCCGGCTCACCGGGCTTGACGTCTCCTTCTGTGATAAGATTGCTGACCAGAGCCTGGCTTACATTGCCCAGGGGCTATATCAACTGAAGTCTCTGTCTCTGTGCTCTTGTCACATCAGTGACGATGGCATTAACAGGATGGTACGCCAGATGCACGAACTCAAGACTCTAAACATTGGACAGTGTGTGCGAATCACAGACAAAGGCTTGGAATTGATAGCTGACCACTTGAGCCAGCTGACAGGGATCGATCTGTATGGTTGTACTAAGATCACCAAGAGGGGCTTGGAGAGGATAACACAGCTCCCGTGCCTTAAAGTGTTAAACCTGGGACTGTGGCAGATGACCGAGAGTGAGAGGGTGAGGTGAAAGCTCTCCTGTTCAGTCCACATTTCAGAGGAGACTCTGCTTCCATTCTTAAATTTACCTTCTATGCTGCGACTAAAAACGAGGAGCCGGACTCGGCATTCATCACTGGAATATTGTTCACCTCTGCTGCAATACTCTGACTTTATTTCAGTCTTTGTCCTCTCCTTCCTTAAAGTGCCCCAATTATGCTCATTTAGAGGGTCTGAATTTTTTATTTTAGGGATCTACCAGAATTTATTTCATGCTGTCATTGCTGCTCAGGTTGCATTGACCTAGCCCTCCACAATCTGTTGCCTGATTTAAAAAAAAAAAAAGAAGAAAAAAAAAGAAAAGGCTTTAGCCACAGTAGAAACACATGCTTTTCAACTTTCTAAGTGATTGTTTTGTTAGAGTGACAGCCGCTTTAGATTAGTCTAAATAGTCTCCACTATTTTATGCTCAGTCTGCTGGCTAACATCAAAACCAGAAAAATTTGGAAACGAAAGAAGCTTGGTTGTGAATTTGTATTAAAATATGGTGTATATGTGCACAGAGTAAGGATATGAGTATTTTTTAAATGTGATGTAAATTTCAGAGGCAACAAAATCCAGAATGAGGTATTTCGGTCCAGCAGCAATGTTTTCTGTGGGAAAAGAGAAACTGTATTTGTTATAGACAACACAAAAAAAGGATGAGGGAAACCACCCAAAGCATAATAGGGGCACTTTAAATCTCAGCCTGTGTACAGTTCCTACTGTCTAGCTACCTCATTCATTGAACACAGGAGTGCCTGCTGTTGCTAAATACTAGATTAGAGTTTATATTTTTGTGACTCACATACCAATGGAGATTTTGATTTCTCTTTTTCATCCTTTTTTTTTGGTTTTCTGAGTAACAGCTAGGCATTTAACTTTAAACAGAAGTGCTCGAGTGCTTGAAGTTTTTTAATAGATTTTGTTTGTTTTTTTTCCTTGTTTTTTTTATTTACCTGTAACATTTTTTTTGTAATTGAATGACTAAAATTTGTACTTCAAATTGAAGTGGGTGAATCACTCCTGTCTTTGTTTATCTTTGTTTAGTGGCCTCTCTTTCATATTACTGAGGAAGTAAGTTATGTAACACGTCTAAGGTTTATCATCACATATACAGTGAGGTGTAGTCATTAGCAACTACCAAGACTATATGCAATACTTTCAACTGGCGCTTCCAATGATAACACCAGAGTATTTCTTTAAAAAAAAAAAGGAAAAAAAAGCAGTAATTTAAGATTGTTTTATATTCATACAGGAGTGATATTTATGAATAAAGAGGACAAATATGTTTGATTCTTGTCTCTTATTTGTAACAGCTGTACCAACTTTGATTAGGTGTATGATTATAAGCTTTTATTTCTGTGGTTTGTACAGCTTCTATTGGCTGTGCAGTATGTTCGATCAGTTTTTGGTATATTTCTATAGTATAATGCTGAGTTATATCTGAAGTTAGCATAATACAAATGCTGCATAGTCAAATTTGTTAACTGCTATGGTCAAAATCTGAACCACAGAACATGCGTTTGATGTATTTCAACAAAATATATTTATTTTATTCCTTTTTGAAGCAACCTAACTTTATTGTGGACCAAAGGTGAAGTAAACCTACCACAGCCTTCAGACATGGTCAAGATGACCTGCTGAAGTTCAGCCTGAGTATCAGAAGAAGTGTCTTTGAATGTGGCATGGTTGTTAGTGCCAGACGGGATGGTCTGAGTCTTTCAGGCACTGCTGATATACTGGTATTCTCCCCACAAAATCAGAAAGGTCCAAAAAACAAAATACCCTATGGGTGAAAATGCCTTGTTTATGTCAGAGGTCACAGATTACAGGATGGCAACAGGATAATACGCACTAGTTACAGCTAAGGTCAAACAAAGGACAGATGTGACAGCTACACTACATGTCCATTATAAGTCTTTATTTTCTTCTGTTAGTCAACTTCCCTCCTCTGTTTCAAAGGTAGGAAGCGATTGGAAAGGAATCAAAGTAGGAATTTAAAATTAAAGGGGAAAAAAAAGGAAAAAAAGAAGAAAACAAGGCTTATAATTTATTTATTTACATACATACAAAATCCAAATAACTCACTAACATGTTGCTTTCTTTTTACACAGTTTGATTCTTGACATGAATAAACAGAAGGCAGTACATCTGTTATACAAATGCAAAATAAAAACAAACACCATGAACTTTGACAGAAGCCCCTTAAGCAGCTCTGTGTTCCACAAACAGGAATTGAGAAAAAGAAATCATTAAGGCAAGGGCAGGGACACACAGGCCAAAGCAAGGGGGGGGGGGGATTCTGAAAAATGCTTTTTCTGTAGTGATGACAGGTTACAGATATTAAGGAGAATTTACTGAGCAAAAAAAAAAAAAACAAGCATCCAAATAACATCTTCCAACACAGGGGGGTGTTTTTGTTTTTTTGAAGTACACCCTCCCTCTCAAATATACCAGTAAATTTACAACATACATAGAAAGAAAAAAAAAAAAATCACCCATTTTCAGACGTATACTGGCGCAGTTTCACACTGTTGTGTAACATTGTGTTTCTCTTATGACAGCAGAAGAGCCAGGCGTATTTTTATCCGTCAGGCTCTGTCTGCCTTTGACATCAAACAGCCAAAACCATTGACATAAGAAAAGACAACACTGGAATCTCAGATAATACATTTACATCACCCTCTGGTGAACGATTAGAAATAAAAGTAAGAAAAGTACTCTCCCATCACACAGTCACGGTTTGAAACATTTGTAGTTCACACATTATTTTGACACAAGTTTTTTTTTTTTGACACTTCTTTCCTCCATTTCTGCTGAGGACGTTAACTCGACAGTCATGTTGTTCAGAGCAGCGTGCCCTTCAAGATTCTGTGCAAACATTCAATGCATATCGATACAGTAAACATTTTATATATTTATATATGTGTTATATTTATATATCTCTATTGAACGCGACTTTCCGCAAATTGTGGCAGTACTGTGTCACACGCGCGCGCGCACACACACACGCACATTTTGTCCTGCAGACAAAATAAGACACAATGACAACTGCACCGCTTTAACTTTTCCAATATATATATATATATATTTTTTTTAAGAGAATGCACAACACCTTCCACCTAGGTACCTTTATTCAGTCACTGCACATGTTAAATATCACGTTATTTACAAACTTATCTAAAAAGTCAAAATCTGCTGAAAAGTGACCTTTCTGGAAATGTAGATGCACTTAGTAATTAAAAACCACAGCCCTGAAGAGTTCAAAAAACACAACAGCAGAGGCATCGCTCGTTTTTGTCAGCGATTCAGTCGACAAACTTAGGATCAGGTGGGCTTTGAGTACCATCTAAAGGAACTTTGGATGAAGACTGAATGTTCAGATCGTAATTTCTTACATCATGCCTTAGCACCAGTATTACAGAGGAATAAATATCCCTGCGTTAGGTCCAGTACTTATCTCTGTGCATGCTCCAAGGCCACTAAAACGTTCGCAAAACAAACATTGCATACCCTATAAACAAGTGGACAAGTGTGCAAAACCATCTAAAACTTATTAATCGTCACCAATAATAAAAAAAGCTTTTTTTTTTCTCCTTTCTTTTTTTTTTTTTTTTTTAAATCCTCTCTCTCATCTGTTGAGAACATACTAACTAAAATCTGACCTTTGTTTTATGTCAAAGGTCAGGCCTTGACTCCCCCTCTAATGACCCAGCCACAGACGATGACAGTAACACACCTACATCCTAATCCAAGCTACGTGGACAGACCCAAGGCTTTTGAGAATATTAATGTTGCATTCAGTGTTACTATTCAAGGACCAAACTATTACACAGATCCATGGTTTACCCACTGGGCCCAGCTCCTCTCCGCTTCCTCGAGATGTAGCAGCTCCCCAGTTCTCCAAGACCAAAAAAGTGCTTTCCTGTCCAGAGCAACAAATAAACTTACTACTTCAACTTGAAAGTTCTGTGAGAGAAATCCAAGGGGTTAAAGACTGAGATCAAGCCGAGTGCTCCTGTTATCAATAAAGCTATCTAAGGAGAAAAAGGTTGGCAGTATTCTCCGTTGTGCGTAACTATGTGCAAGTCTGCTTTTTTTTCCCCCCTCCAAATTCACCCGTGTTCAGTTTTTAGTTTCCTTTAAAAAGCAAAAATCAAATTAGGGGTGTTTGCAAATGCTACTTATTTTGCAACAACCGATAGTGTGCTATTGTCTGCCTGACAGTGATGAGGTGTGCACGTAAAATCTATCGGCGGCTGTCGTTACCTGTGTCAAGTGCCATATTTAACAGCACGAACATCCCTAATTTAATTTTGCCAGCCTGACAGATTAACATGTGGGACAGGAAAGCACCCAGAGGTCCTGACAGTTTGTTGCAGGGTAGAATGAGGGACACGAAGAAGAGGAGTCCAGCAAGATGTGATAATGCTCCCTACTTTCTCTTCTCTCCAGGAACCTTTCACTTTTTTGGGGGGTGGAGGTAGGGAGACCTGGACTCAGACGGGTTGTGTCTGAGGTCAGAGTTTTCAGCAAGACTCTTCGAGGGCGTTGACGACCTGCTCCAGGATATCAGGGCAGTAGTCTGCAATCTGCTGGAGAACAGAGTTGGCATATTCCTGCAGCTCTCCGCTCTCCTTCTCACACACCTCCAGCTCCCGCTCCAACTGCAGGAGAAAGGGCAGGAATAGCTTTTTAATAGCATTTCTACACAGCCATCAGCACAATTCACAAAAAGGTGCATGTTTAGGTATATCTGAGGTTAAAAGAGGGTTCTTAAACAACACACAGCTGCATCTACTCCATTCCTCTTTTGTCTGTGATCAGTTTTCCCTGCTGCACCTTTTCCATTTCCTTCATGTTAAGTCATGTTACTGCACTGGAAGTGTGTTTGTTTGTCTCTTGAACCGATTCCCTGATTTCCTCTTTGAATTGCCTCGCCACCAATAAAATCCCTCCAAAAGCATATTTTTAATGCTCCCGCAAAATAAAGCTTAATATGTATCAAAGAAGCGGCTCAGAGATGAATGTCACGATGACTTAAGCGTTTCTTCATTACCTGTTCGGCGCTCATTTTCTGGAGGTCCTCCTCCCAGTCTTCAGGGTCGCTGTGGTGGTAGTGAACGGGCGGCGTGAGCTGGCTGAGGATGCTGGGGTCTCGATCGTGGCAGAGGTCTGTCAGGTGGGCGATGTAAAGTTTGAGCTTACTGCGGTTCTGGGACAGGGCTAGAAGAGGGGGTATCATCTGCAAGATGTGAGGAAGAAGAAGTGAGAAAGGCGATTTGAAGGAAATGGCACGAAAAAAAAAATTAAACGATAAAATTTACCCCGGTTTAAATGGTTGAACAGAATGAAAGGAACCAAGCACAAGACACCACTTGTGTTTAAAAACAAAGAAAGCATAAGCCTTGACATGCATGCCCATCACCAGCTCATATGACAGCCAAAATTCCTGCTAAACCCTTAAAGCTAGAAAAGTGGTTCCCAAATAGTGTTTCAAGCCATGCTGAGATACAGCGAGTCGAGTCCTGATCTGCCCCGCGATTTTATGACGATTGGTTAGAGTAGCAAAGCACTGTACATAATATAAATACGGTAATAATGATAGCACATTATAGCAGAGCTCAGTACATCTGAGCAATTTCTACATGTTTGATTTATAACAGCTAGTCATGACAAATAAGTATAGCAAACTAACCACTAACAAAGGAGAAAAACGGTCAGCAGACAGTATCATTAAAGCCTGAGTGAATGGTGCCCAGTGAGCCAAGAGAGGTACTTGGAAACAAAACATCCCTTCTGAGAGAAGCTTGGCTGTGCCATAAGAGTCTGGGCGTTTTTGGGTTTTTTTTTGGTGTGTCTTTGGCATTTAAAAAAGAAAGAAAAAGAAAGCCACTCTGACAGAGTACAGACTTGTACAGCTAAACAAAGTGTCCTACAAAGCAAATAACTAAACCACTGATTAGATCAAGTTTAAAGCCATTATCCAACACCTGTTTGTCTGAGCCAAACGTCAGAAGCCAATCATTAGCATCAGAGCAGTGACATGCAAAGCTAAGCTGCTTTCATTTGAAGTGATGACACTCTGGGCGCACACGCACGCACGCACACACACACACAGAATTCCCCACCCATAAAAAAAAAAAAGCAGTATATGAATGCTGAAGCACAGGATGAGTTTGTGAGGAGAGATGTGCATCAAAAGCACCCCACAGAGAAATGGAAGACAAGCAAACATGCCAATGGAGCAACGGCTTTTCATACAAGCTCACCCTTCTGAACAAAATGGCTGAGAGAGAGGGGAGGGGGTGGGCAAAAGGTTGGCTACGCCCAGATACCCTCCTCGTCATCCTGTTAGCCACAAGGTAAGCCAATTGCAGCATTAGGAAGGAACATCTGGTTAGTGTGCAAAACAGACAAGAAAAGTAGCAGCAGAAAACTTCCATGTCCGAGTTTTAGAGAGCAAGCCGTGAGTTCAACCTTACTTACAGACGTGGCCACAAATCGACTGAAGAAAAATTTAGCAAAGCGGTTTATGGCGGTTAAGAAAACTACCTGATCTGGAGAGGGTTTGTGATTCGTTTGGTCAGGTGCAGTCTTCAGATGGTCATCCTCGTAGTTGTCGGCCATCAGCTTCATCCTGTTCTGGGTCTGCAAATTGTTAAAAACATCCAACTAAGATGAAGAGGAAATCGTAATTATGGCCAAGGTTTTATAGCTAACTGCTGAAATCTTGGGAGTACAGCCTGAAAACAAATTGTTAACAGGACAAATCTAATCTTACTTCATCATTTAATGAACACTGCCTGGCTCAGTTTTCACCACTGTGCATAGACGTCATTTGCATGTTATTGTACACACACACAGATGCGTGTGGAAACAGAAGGTGCAACAGGAAGTAAGAGCAAATGAGTCTGATTTACCATCTAAGACGACATAGTTTCTCTTGCTATTCACACTCATTGAATTCCTCTCCCTAGATCATCTCAGATTTGTCCCAAGAAATTCCAAAGATTCAGATGATGGAAATGCGACATCAACTCATGCTATGCAGGGTTTGATAAAACAGGCAAGTTCAACATGGACAGGCTCCAACAGGCATTTTCAGACTGGCATATAAAAAGAAACCAGTTTGGTTGACAGCGTGTGTTCAGTTTAACCTGTAGTTATTTCAGTTTTTGCCAAATTAAAAGTAAAATTTTTAAAGATATCTGCTCCCCACAGGTAGAAACACTACAAGCATATGCAAGCACAGTGAGGAGAGACAGGAATGTGGGGAGACAGAATTCTTTGCCACACGTCTTTCTCAACTCTAACCCGAGCTGCTGCATTTCAGCCATTTGGCATATGGTCATCTGGCACTGGCATCCCAAGCATGTGATTTCAAAGACTAATTAACAGATTGAACTAAGATGAGCTCTAACGTGCACATCTGCTCAGTAATTATTAATGCCACAGTGCTTTTAGTGTGAAAGTCAGACCTAAGTATGAGTAGTAGTAGTAGTGAAAGAAAGGTAGAGCCATTCACTTTAACTAACAATACATGGTAACACCCGTTTCTTTGTGCTTAAAAACACAGCTGCAGCACATTCTAGACATAGACAGTTTTACTTCTAATCCATCAGTTTCATAGAGCTTTTACTTTTTATTTAAAGAAAAGATCAAAATTATTCCCCCATCAGTCCTGTGAGGATTTATTTTCCTGCATATAGCAGCTGGAAACCTGGAAAAACTTCTGGTACCAGCGTTACATCTTTCACTCCATCACCCTCTCTCTGTGAACACCATCAGCCCCCTCCTCACCTGCTGCTTGAGCTGCTGCACCAGTCTGTCTTTCTCCCGCTTCAGCTGAGCCACTTCGTCCTGGGTCTTCTTCTTCTTAGAGGATGACAACTCCAGTAGTGCAATGTTAGCGTCTTTCTCGCTAATAGCCGCCAACAGCGCCTCCTGCCTGTTAGGTGGAGATGTAACAATGTGGCATTTACCCACAAAAGTAAATAGCTCGATTATCATTTATTATTCATTGCACAACATTAGCCTGCCATCTGGGAAAAGCCAGAATTGGATGACATTTTACAAGATTAAGGCGGTGATCAATAATCCAGAGTCTATGCAATCCCACTGTGTGTGTGTGTGTGTGTGTGTCTCTTACTTCATCTCCAGCACCTCCTCCAGGTGTTTCCTGCGCTCGGCTCTCAGGGTTGTGAGGTGAGCCTCTTTCTCACACAGAGACTGCTGAGTGGAGGCCAACTTAGCCCTCATGGACTCAAGCTCCTGCTTCACCTTCTCCATGGCCCCCAGCAGCTCCTCCATCTGGGAACACCGACACACACACACACACACAAACAGCTCAATGATGATTGGAGTGGATTACCTGAAATCCACCAGGGAAAAGGATGGAGCTTTTTTTTCCAGAAAAGACACTGGATGATTTGTCAGTCTCTTATAAGAGGGAGGGACAGCAGAATTCACGTGGTCTGATGGGAAGGACTAGGGACCAAGACTGGATTTCATTTACCTGTTATTTAATTTAAACAGGCACTACAGTTATTCCTTATTAAACATTTACTTAATCACAACAGACTGAACAGGGGAATTAATGAATAATTCATGCTCAAAGTAAAAATGTACTTGGCTTTGGATTTCATTAAAGTGAAAACTTTAATGAGCATCGTTTTAAAAGCAAACAGCAGGTAAACAAAGGCGCATAAATTACATGGGCTGGAAACAACACCAACACATTTCACACACATGCAGTCCCTCCAACAATTACTAAAACTTGACACATGTATCCTGTGCAGGGTTGTTGCATGAGACTGCATGAACTGTAGAGGTGTTGCTTTTATTGTGTCCACCCCCTGTAAGAGTCGCTGCTCACTGACACATACTGGGCTCATACCTTAGACCACTTAAAGTTGGCGAGGTTGGACTCATGCATTGCTTTGAGTGAGTGCTTCTGAGAGGCGGTGTGTAGCGGAGAAAAAAAACAAACAAGAGAAAACGACAAGCAGAGATGAAAGAAGAGGAAGCAAGAGGACGGACAGGCAGAGAGGGAGAGAAAGGATGAGCGACAGCACAGTGGCAGCAGAAAAAGGCGACAGAGGAAGAACTGCAGTTTCTTTTAACCGTGCGGTGCTGGGTCATAAATATTGCTTTGCTATATTTGTGTGTTTGTGTACCTGTTTCTCCTGAAGTGACCTGGCAGCCTCCTCCTGTGCGAGCACCATCTCTCGCTCAGCAGTGATTTGAACGCTCTCTCTCAAGGCCTCCTCCAGCTCCTCTATGCGCTCTGTCTTTTGGCGTAAAGTGTCCTTCACAGTAGAAGAAGGAAGGAGATGTCAGATTCGCCCAGTTGTACCCTGACTGAGAAAGGCAGTAGCATTCCTACAGAATTTGCACAGTGCAGATCATCCACAGGCAAGCCTCACCTTCACCTGCTGGGAGTTCTCAGACAGGTTGTCTTCCCTCTTCCTGGCTTCCTCCATAAGTCGAGCATTCCTGCTCTTCTCCACCTGCTCTTTGTGCTTCAGTGATGCCACCTTCTTCGACTGATCCTTCATTTGCCTACAGGAAGTCAGTTACATTAGATATGGAGCAAGAGGACAAATCAGACCTCATTTTGGGCTCCAGTTCCTCTAGAACAGTGAAAATGTGTCTTACACACAAGTGAACAGCAAGCATTTTCAAGATATAGCGCTGTATTTTACCACTTTGAGCTTAAGGATGTGTGACACAGATGGCTTATCCATAACTAAATAAAGGAACTCATGCAAATAAAGTCATGGGACCAAAAACAAATATTGTATATTAGGTATGTGCTTGATGACTCAGACATTCCCACGTTACAATTTCTAGGTCATTAATTGTTGTACACCAAGTAAATGTAGTTGATTGAAATATGGACATAAAGAGGTATAATTTGCCATTTTAAACAAACATTCACAATCTCACAGACTTGCTTGGGTGAGATTTCAGGCATCATCTTGACTTTGAGTGAAAAAACAAACAAACAAACAAACCCAAAAACAATAAAGCAAAAAAGGAAAAATGAGCCTGAGCAGAAGTAAGAAAAAGACAACTGCTTGCAGCTCCACAGGAAGAGAGAGAGAGAAATGTGTCAAGGTGAGGAGGAGAGAAAAGCATTGTCACTAACCTTGAGGCCAAACTGGCGGGGTGGGAAATTTCCAATGAAAAGACAAGAAAGCAGTAAAGAGAAAAGCAGACTCAGACTAAGAGAATAAGCATGGAGAACAAGACAGAAGGGGTTTCACTCATAAAATATCAGCTCACGGATTATGCAGCATCTTTTCTGGATCTAACAAGGTCATGTTACACAAAATAATAATAAAACAATTGCAGGAACATGAAAAGAAGCTGCTTGTTGCTGAGCATGTCAACACTGAAACAAACCACCTCACAAAACCTCAAACACCAGCTTTCAAAGCACTCCTGCCAGGATGTCAAATGGCAGAAAGCCAATTTAGACTGCTTTTAATGTGCCAGCCACAACAGTCTCTACAGCGATACCACGTCAGATGTTTACATCGCATGTGACGAACAAAGGTCAGAAGTCCCGGAGACAAACTGTGGACCTACATTATACCTCATTAAATACTTGTTATACACATTTATATGGTGCATCCACCCTTGAATATCCACCACATGTACACATGCACACTGACAAGATCCACAAACCCACCTCTCCAGCTCACTGATCTTTTTGTCTTTGTCATTTTTCTCATTCTCCATTTCTCTGAGTATCTCCAGGAGGCGGTCCACTTCAGCTTGAGCTTTCCCAGAATCCTCTCTGTGGCGGGCCACTTCCTGTTCGAGGTTCCTAATGCGCTCAGCCAGCTCAGTGTTGGCTTGAGCTTCCAACGCTGCATTCTGAGCCTGATGGAGAACAAAGGCTGTAGTTTAGACATTTCAGGCCACGTGAGGTGCCTGAAGCTTTATTTAATGTATTTGTATTTAATACGTATTTAATGTATTTCTCACTCTCTTAAGTTGATTCTCCAGTTTGAGGCACTCTTCCTTCTTCTGTTCCAAGGCAATCTCAAAACTCTTGAGTCTGGAGTCTTTCTTCAGGCCTGAGGAGGCCAGGGAGGATGCATGCTCCTTTAGGTCCAACAGAGAGGTCTGTGTACGTACACACACACACACACACACACACACACACACACACACAGGCATCCATGCCTTAGTGCAAAGTTAGGACTAACAGGCGGGAAAAAAACAACAAAAAACTGATGCCCGTGTCTGACAGCACTGTTTTATTATATTAATAGAATCACAGTAAACAAGAGTTTGCCTGTGTGTTTTTTTGCATATGTTTCTCACCTCTCTGTCTGACAGGTCTCCCTGCAGTAAGCTCAACCTTTCCTTCAACTCTTTCAGCTCCTTTTTGGTACATTCAAGCTCCTCCGTCTTCTCCCGGTCGTCTCTATCTCTCTGCTCTTTTAGACGCTCGATGATCCGCTCCTATAAAGAGGTGGAGGAAAGAATCAAGCAAGGTTCTTATACAGATTATCAACCAACATTTGTTTATTAATACAGATGGACTAATACAAGTCTGCAGAAATTAATCCACCTTTTCTGCAAGAGACTCCTCCAGTGTTGTGAGAGCAGTGTCAGTATTGGAAGTGTCAGCCTGCAAAGACTTTACTCTCTCCTTCAGGCTGCTCATCTGCTTCTCCTTGTCCCTCAGCTGTTCCTGCAGGTTCTCGATCTGCAGTGAAAACACAAGTAACCATCAATAAAATTGATCTTGCGTTGGACACATATTGCCATTTCAAAAACAAGATTGCACTATTCTCTGTTAACGTTACCTTCTTCTGAAGCACATTGATCTTGCGCTCCTTAACCTCCAGCATATCCTTAAGGTCGTGGATTTCCCCATTGAGGGTTCCCTTCTCCTCTGACATTTCTTGTATCTGCTTGCTCTTTTTATTCAAAGTTGCTTCCTTCTCTTCCAAACGCAGGCGCAAGGCATCCACCTAGATAGACAAGATGGGTTAGCAGTTTACGGACATGAACTACAGACGTGTCCTGCTACAAGTTAAAAATGAGTGTGGACAAAAGCAAAGATTTAAACTTCTGAGGAAGATTTCAGAGCGGTGTTGTGTTTCTGAGATAAAAATACTATTATTTTACTATTTCCATGTCATTGTTTATTCAGTACCTATCAATGTTTTGAGATACGAGGTGTGCCTGTTTATCCAGATAAAAAAAAAAAAAAAATCAAGCTTGGTTCAGGAAAAAAAAAAAGAAAAAAAAAAAGAAGCTGCACAGTCACCCAGTTAAATTATGCAATCGGTGTGAATGGTTATGAGTCCGGTGTGTAAAGGCCTCTACAGTCTATACCAGGGGTCAGCAACCTTTAACACCCAAAGAGCCATTTGGACCCGGTTTCTACGGAAAAGAAAACACTGGGAGCCGCAAATACTTTTTGACATCTAAAATGAAGACAACACTGTGTATATTGGTTTTTACCTTTATGCTTTAATTAATTAAAAAGCTGAACTCAAATTATCCATGTAGCAAACAAAAACTGTGAGCCGTCATCCCTTCTGGGCTATCGGAGTGTAGCGGAGCCTTGACCAGAATTTTAAAAATAATTGGAAAAAAGCACTGTGCTCCTAAAAAATTAAAAATAAATATTAAGTATCTGCATAATATTTATTTTACCTGGTTAATGTGCTTTGCGGGGCGTGACGTACCTGAGTGGCATCCTCAATGACGCCTCACCGGCTTGTTCTCTCTGCTGTTGTTTGTATGTGTCGGGCTGTGAGCTGCAAAGCTACAGCCGGCTGTGTGTGTGAAAAGTGGTCAATAAAGAGATGCTGAAGAGCATGTTCATGTAAACATCGTTGGGTCTGCCGTGATATGTTTACAATCGGACTTCTGCTCCTGAACCTCTGCGCACAGTGCATGCTGTACGATCGGGGCTGTACAAAGTCACTTTCATCTTTACGCAGGACTGTAAGCTGTTGTCTGTGAGGCGTGAGCGGTGTTTGTTTTTAGCATAGATCATGGTGGAGAATAGTTGTTCACATACGTATGTGGATCCGAAGATCGACACTCCACAAATTAGGCATACTGGTAGGCCACTCTCGTCAGAAGTAAATACAAATGAATCTGCCCAGGCATCATTAAATGTTGTATTTTCTTCAGATATTTTTCTTTTCTTACATTTCTCCATACTTGGCCTACCTGGGGTTGAAGGTCTCAGTAAATGCACGTCATTTCGGCAGGTATACCGGCTTCCCTGAGTGTGACGCTCATTTTGAGCGACGAAAAATAATAAAATATAACTTTATTTTTATATTTCAAGATCAGAATAATCTTCCAATTTAGAACTAACACAAATAAAATACACTTCAGTTAAATACTTATGATTAATTTTTCCAAACCATGCAGAGCCGCAATATAAGGACTAAAGAGCCACATACAGCTCCGGAGCCACAGGTTGCCGACCCCTGGTCTATACCAATTACAGTGGGTGAGAAAGTATGGATACTCTACCTCCGTCTGTAAGATGGCAGCCCGCTGCTCTTTGGCAGTGAGGGATTCCTTGAGGACTTCAATGTGTTGCTTGCTGTCTGAGAACTGGTTGGTAAGCGTCTCCAGTTTTGTCTGCAAACCGAGCAGCTCGGTGTCCTTCCTGGAGAGATCCTGCTTCACCTGCTCCATCTGAAAAAAGATT
>NW_005187571.1:539009-546748 GCF_000239375.1 Pundamilia nyererei | reverse complement strand
TACCAGATGGTTGCATTCAGTTAAGTTGGACTAGACTGTAATACAAACCGTTCAGTTTGTCAACAATAAAACTGACTGAAATGAGAGAAAGACTGAGTGTGAGACTTTGATATTAGATAAAATGAATATTGATAAAGTTTACCTTTATGTACAGAATCTCAATATCGCAAAATATTTTTTAAAAATTGCAATAATATCGTATCGTGCGTTAAGTATTGTGATAATATCGTATCGTGGGATGTATGGTGATTCCCACCTCTACAAGCTACAGCTACCGTGAGAAAAAGGTAGTTTCTAGGGTTTTATGTGTGAACACAAAAGAAACATAAGAATTATTACACAGTCTCTGACCTTGTTCTTCATGAACTTTGTGTGACTGCGGTAAACCTCCATCTGCTTCATCTCTTCTTGACGCTCTTCACAGCTCAGAAGTCCATTCGATTTCAGCATTAGCAGCTCCTCCTCCATGTCCCTGAGGCTCCGCTCCATTGAGTTGATTTTTGCATCCTGGAGTTAATGGAAAAAGGTTATCACCAATAGCATGTTGTCACCAATACACTATAAACACACACACATTTCTCTATCTAAATGTTCACCTTCATGTCAATGACAGTTTGTAGGGCCTTAGTTTTGGTGGACTCTGGAGTTCCTTCATACCGACGGTGCAGCTCCTGCTGTGTCAGATGTAAAACACGGTTGATGAATATCGATATCTTACCAATCAAACCAAATATGATGGAAAGCCTTAAAAGTAATGCATGCCAAAATTAATAAACTGGAGATTACCTCTCTCAGAGCAGTGATCTCCCTGTCTCTCTGGTCCAGCAAACTCTCAAGGTGATGCCTGTGCATTTCTGCATCAGCCAGTCTCCTTGTCCTCTCCTGGTCCTCCTCTGATGCCTTGGCAGATGGTCCTAACACAGCAAACATAACAACTTGTTACAATTCTGATGTATGTAAAAAGACTATTATGAAGTCTAGATGTTTACAACAGCCAATTGTGTTTAACTCTCAGAGACAAACAAAGAAACAAAAGCACACAATTGTTTAGCAGGTAAGGATATCCGAGGATAGACTCTGCACATCTACTGTAAAAGAAAAACCAAACAAACAAAGCACACAACATTGAACCTAATGGGCAGTGTAATTTAACTTACTGAACCCCTGAAGCCTTAAAAACCTGCCATCCTAAAAAAAAAAAAAAAATCATAGCGAATGCTGAGGGAAGTAGTGTGCAGAGGTCACCAACTTTCTGCAGAGTCAGTCACTACAAACCTCCAAACTTCATGCGGCATTCAGATTAGCTCGAGCTTCATGGAATGGGTTTTCATGGCCAAGCAGCTGCATCTAAGCCTTATATCACCAAATGCAGTGGTATAATGCATGCCGCCATTGGACTTTAGGGCAGTGGAGATGTGTTCTCTGAAGTGATGAATCACGCTTCTCCGTCTGGCAATCTGATGGTCTGGGTTTGTGGATGCCAGGGGAACGGTACTTGTCTGACTGCATTGTGCCAAGTGTAAGGTTTGGTGTAGGGGGTATTAGGGCATGGGGTTATATTTTAGGAGATGGGGTCAGCACCTTAGTTCCAGTGAAAGGAACTCTTAATGCTTAGTACACCAACACATTTGGACAATTTCATGCACCCAACTTCGTGTTTGGAATCATGTTCTGTTGCAGCATGATTCCACAACAGTACACAAACCAAGGTGCAAAAAGACACAGATGAGCGAGTTTGGTGTGGAAGAACTTGACTGGCCTTCAGAGTCCTGACCTAAACCTGAGAGAACACCTTTGGGATCAATCAGAGCGGAGACCTCAGTGTTTGACCTCACAAATGTGCTTCTGGAAGAACGGTCAAAAATTCCCATAAACACACTCCTAAACCTTCTGGAAAGTATTCCCAGAAGAGTTGAAGCTGTCATAGCTGCAAAGGGTGTGCTGACATCATATCGTATGAACAAGATCGTATGTGTTTGAAAGCAGACAAGTGAATGTTTTTGGCAATATAGTGTAGTTTCTAGCTCTAAAAACAAGCACCAAAGGTAGAAGTGCCTTAAACCTGCCTATCTATTCTATCCCTCCAAGCAAATTCCCCCTTAAATATTTCCCTTGTAATTACTGTCATCTATTAGACTCAAAAGGGAGGATAAAGCAGGATATGAGTTGCTAACCTGTGAACATACAGTCATCTTCAGATTCGCCGCCTCACTCATGTCCAGTTTAAAAACAAGATGACGGTCAGTTCGAAGACTTCCCAACAGAACTTTGTAACTTTGTTAAGCAACAGGTGACATTATGGAGGTGACATCCATCTTTTACATACAGTCTGAGTGTTTCACCGCACCTGTTATAGGACACCAACCGTTCTGGGGACTGGCCTGAGTGTTTATACTGTGCAAAAAAAAAATCTAGTTATGATTGCCCTGTTAAAATGAGCCCAGAGTGAGTACATATGTGACAGGAGTTTAAAAGAAAGCCCCAAAACTGCTGAGGGTTCAAAGGGTTTAAGCTTTTTCTGGAAGGAGTTTTAGGTTTCTTTTAATTTCATGTACCTTTGGGTTCTTCAGATTTCATGTCCTTTGTATTTACACCCTAGGGAAGACGGCATGCAATTACTTTTTAAAAACACCTGAGCACAGGCTTGGAGTGTCTTTAAGCTCCTGCTTGAGTTTAAAGGAGAAATCATGTCTAGAAAATGGAGCAGTGAATGCCACAATTGACCTACAGCTGTGTGAGCATTAAAGGAGCTGAGGAAAATAGGCTGGGACAAGTGATAACCTGAGACCTACTGAGTAATAAAATGTTAATGGATGAATATGATTGGCCTAGAGTTTCAAACAGTTTATTTGTTTCCTAGTGAACCCTATACATGAACCAGAAGACATGCAACAAACAGCTAAACAGTCATTAATAATCAATCAACTGTAAACTTCATTAAACTATTTTGGTTTTTCCTGCTTAAACCCACCTTTGCTCTGCAGCATTTCCAGTAGTTTCTTGATGGACTCATCTCTGGCTGCCAGGGTCTGCTTCTGTGTGTCAATCCTCAGCTCCATCTCCTCCAGGGTCTTCCGAAGAAGGAAGAGCTCCTTGGCCTGCCTCTCATGCTCACCCTGTAGCCGTCGGTAGTTCTCCTCTGTAGGTTCGGATGTCAGGGCCAGGTCCCTTCCTTGACTAGCAGGATCTTGCTGGAGCAGCTGGTTCAGGTCCCTCTGGATCCTTAGCTCATCTTGGAGAGCCTGAACAGTCATCTGGAGATGCTAGGGACAGAGGAGAGACACACATATAACTGCTGACAATTACTGGTTCTACTCTTTGTTCTCTAGCCTTTATTGCAAGGCTATTTATATGACAAGGGAGACGAGGTGAAAATTTTATTGATTTTATGAATGATGCACGGGCTACTTTCTGGGAATGGCTCCTGGTAGAGTATTGCGTTGCATCCAGCCAAACAAAAACTAATCATAACTGAAAATTCAGCAGCGCCACAACTTATAGATCCAAAACATGGAGGCTTTCTGAGCATTGTTGCAATTCATGGCCAGAGAGATGCAAGTGGTGAAACACAATAAGCCCCGTATAGTATTGCATTGTTTGTGGCATCTGACGCCACAGACTCTTGGCAGAGTTGCTGTGAGACAGTAACACAAGGCTGTGTTACACTCTGGTCTGAACCAGCTGCGAGCATTTTCAGATGACAGAACAAAGAGAGAAGTCAGTGTCTGCCTCCCTTCGTATCTCTCCATCCTCCACCTCCCGCGCCCCCTCCCTTTCCTTCCTTTGTTATTCCCTCCTTCTCCTTCCACCAGCAGTCTACACTCCTTCTCTACCTCCCTCTGATACTCTCACCTCTCTTCTCACTAACCATCCCTTTCCATCACCCTCTCCACCCCCCGTGACTAAGGCTGACTCACTGCTGTGACTGCACCGATCCACCCCCCCGACACAACAGACGCACACACATGGGGAGATGCATGTACGGACAAGAACTGACACACACACACACACACACACACACACACACACACACACACACACACACACACACCTCCCTTGCTCAGCCCCCATATTCTCACTCTCTTCTGAGAAAAGACAAGAGTTAGGTGTCTGAAAGAGCACAAAACATTGCGGTTATATGATGCACTTTCTAAATTGATATAACAAGAAGTCAACACATCATCTACAGCTTATCTTCCACACTGGATAATGTGATACAAACATTTTTTGTAACTTAACTCTGTGGCACCGCCATCACCACATCCAATAATTAAACATCTTTGGCAAATCTCACAAAAAAAGCAGCGTTTAATCAATGTGGCAAGGAATCATTAACAAGAAATAACTGGTGATTATTCTATTATTATCTGACTTAATGTAGGGGATGAAGATGGTCAATTCACACAACAACATATGGCAGTATATAACATTAATATTACAACAGCAAACAAAACAGAGGAAGAACAAAGCAGAGGAAGACTCGCCTGTGGTATGAATTGGGAAACACTGTGTTCAAATTCAAAGTAATCCATTTAAATATATGCATAAAAATGTAGACATCTGCTTAAACAGCTTTACATGAAACTTAAACAAATGCCCTCCAATGAGGACCTGAAGGGAGGCAGCTTACTCTTACAGACAAAAAGCAAGTAGCAATAATTTAAATCATATGCTTTTAAAAGCAAGACAGGTTTCAAGTTATAGTTAAGTAGCATTCCTCTCATTTTTCTGCAAGCGGAAAATCATTCACACCACCTACACCTCACAATTTTTAAAAGCGATAACTAATTAAAAATATCCATGGTTAAATTTCTGGCAGTTTATTTTCTCGACAAAACTAAAATCATATTCAGTCAACCTTTTTTTAGTTACTCTCTGGTCACCTCCTTAAAATGGCTCCACTTTAAGAACCACCAACGTAAAGTTATCTTTAGGCCTAAGACTAAGATCTACGCAAGTAGTAGTTAGGGTTAAGGTTATAGTAAGTAAATGTAATAAGCGTAAGTTAATGCAAAGAGTCAGTACACTGCTGTGTGCATGTTTGCGTGTCCATGCTTTCCATTGCACGTGTGCCAGTGTGGGAGGCGGAGGCAGACATACAAAAGCAGACATCTTTAAATTAAAGCACTCGCTGATTACGCAGTGCTAGTCAGGCATTACTGGGAATTAGTCCAGAGTGTGATTCTGTGACTCAGCAGGAGTGAAAACAGCAAATTATACAGGTCTGCCCACCCATTAAGAACCACAGAGAAACAAAGACGATGCCTCTTCATTAACGAAACCCAATTTGCACGAGCCCAACAACCTACCGTAGAGTATTTAAAAAGACCTTATCTGCACTTATCCAATTACACTTTTAGATTTTAAACCATAGAACCATCCTATGCAAAGTTTGTCGACACTACACTTATTTATTAAGAAAGAGGGAGTCGAGACAGAAATACCTGCTTGGATGAACTCCTATTTAACGGTGCCAAAATATGTCCGGTGTATTGCTATATACTTAGTTTTAACAGGTGTAGGTCACAAAGGTGTGATTGCTTCACTAAAATGTTGACAAAAAATTTAAAAAGAGAGATTTGATAAAATCTTCAAATTGCATATATGCAGTATGTGATGATTAGTGCTTAGTTAAACATCTAAACACTAATCATTACATACTGCATAGTATGTAATGTATTAGTAAATTGTAAATTGCACTATTTGCAAAGCCCTCCTTTATTATTGCTACCTTTTGTAATGTTCTCATCTCTTCTTCTTTTTTTTTCATCCTGTTCCTCAGATGAGACTTCCACCCTTTTTCATCTAAAATGCACAAGCATATAGCTGCATATAAGAGGATTAACTAGATGCTCAAAAACTGTCACTAACCTATGCAGAGAGAGAACAAAAAGAGAAAAGCATTTGTACTAAAGCGGACACACTGCTTGAAATGCTTTTTTCCCCCCTCCTCAAACATGTTAAGCTCTGGAAGTTTGGCAAATCTATCCAGACTGAGAGACATCATATGATGAAATTAGAGGGAAAACCCCCCAAAACAAAACAAAACAAAAAACAAAACAGAGGCTAAAAGTCTATTTAAGCATTAAGCAACGCTCACCTGTGCTTCATCTTGAATAACACGATACTGTTCCTTCCAGACGGCGATCTTGGATGCCTCATCTTTCCTGAGAGCTCGCTCCTTTTTTAATTCTGGACTCCAGAAGGTCTTAATAGAGTTCATGGAGGAGCTGAGTTTGCTTTCCTTAACTTCCACTTCTCGCCGCAGCATCTCATTCTCCCGCAGAACCTGAGAACGCAGGATAAATGGTAGGTACATGACAACCCAACATATGACCGGTGAATGCCATAAATTAACCTCTTCATCAAAATTTCAGAATTGAGAAAATCGTGGGAAAAAACTGGCAAAGTACCTCTTTGAGTTGGGCCTGCAGGTCAAGTATGGTATTGTCCCTTGCCTGCCTTAGAGAATGGGGCACTGTGGAGGCCATGTGGTGATCTCCAAAAGCTAGGGCATCTCCAGCCATCATGCCTGCTGGTAGCACAGCATTGGCAGGCACTGTGGTGGAGATATTAGGAGTACTTGCTGCTACAACTCCACTGCTGCTACCTCTCGACCCATAAGTCACCCTCTGTCTCCCCATGGTGGTCACTGTGCCACCAGTTTTGGGAAGGTGGTCACCTCCCATGGTGACCTCATTGTCACTCAGGTACATTGGTCCTGAGGTGGCATACGCAGCATTGAGGGACTGGATGTTCTCCATTGAAAGGGTCTTGCCTCCTGCTCCTCCAGGACCTCCCCCACTGCCTCCAGTGCTGTTGGTACGCCGGTGCCCCATCCGAGGAGAACGGGGGAGCCGAGGGGAACGGCCAGATCCCTGATTACCAGTACCACTTCCATCTCTTCCTCCGCTATGGTTTGTATCCCCTCTGCCAACAGAGCGAGCACTACCGTACATTTTTGACTAAATAGAAGGGAGGCACTACCAAATCTGAAGAACAACCCTTAGTATCTGGTTATATCGTTGTGAATTTTACTAGTGTTAGAGATCCAGCTTAAACTGGTGAGCACAATGTTCATGATACAACAGAGGTCTGAAACACTCCACTCTCAGGGGTTGCTGATGCTAACAGACCTCAAAGATAAACTAGCCACTGTTACAAATGAGGACATCAATCTGCAAAGAAAACACAATTGTTCCCAGTTAACTGCATAGCAACAGCACACAAAATAACACATGAATAAAACAACTGAATGCATGCAAAACTGAAAACAGAGTACCAGTACAGACTGAAGGTTTCACTGTCTTAACTGAATACCTTCCTGCAGTACAGACAGTTACGCAACTGTACACAGTCATGTCTAAGAAGAAAATTCTTCTAGTGAAGGGTCCTTTGGAGCGAAATCTTTGCTCTAATCTACTTGAGGCCAAAGGTAGAAGTGATTTTAGGTTAGCTTTCAACAAAATGTTAATCTTGTAACAAGTACTTTCAGGTCACAACCATATAATTTGCACATATAGTCTAATGTTACAAGGTTTTGGTAGTAGTGTAATGTGTCTAAGTAGTCTGACGTGTGTGTGTGTGTGTGTGTGTGTATACATACATACATACATGTATGTATGTATATATGTCCACCACAGACATTTATCTTGAGTGTGTTTGGCCTTGCTAACTGCTAATGTCACGTTAACACGCCGGCTAACAGTAAAGCATGACACTTGTGCCTTTAATGACGC
>NW_005187571.1:512698-538858 GCF_000239375.1 Pundamilia nyererei | reverse complement strand
TTTTTTTTTTTTGCACAATCCCATCGACTCCGTACGGTGTCTGCTTTGGAGACACCCATATCAAACCATATCCATTTTCCTTCTCCTCAGCTCAACGGTTTTTCATTTCAAGCTACGGTTATTCATTCACCGGTTTACATATATGTAGCTGTGATACTGCTAATTATAAAAGAAAGGGAAATACGACAAACGCTTAACGTTAGCTCGCCGTTACATATGGAGGCTAGTATATCCAATTTATGTGGTCAAGAAGAACCTTTTTTTTTCTCGCTAACACAATAGCCACAGAGGAGAAAAACCCTCCGAACAAACTACCTTTGTCGTTGTCTGGTAGAAGCCAAATCCTTGCTAATAGTGGATCCTCTGTCAAAAATAAGTCAGCTGCAAAAATCGTTCATTTTACGTTAATTCCTCGATAAATGTCTATCAGATTTTCCCATCTTTTCGCCAGCAGTACCAGCGGCTCAGGAGAGCCAGGGCGCCTCAGTGACGTCAAGCCTCCGGCGCGCGTTCACGGCGGCCTTCCTCGCCACGCTTGGATTTTAAAAGCGCGGTCACGATTCTACGTTAGAAGGAGGGGACGTGGACAGCAAGAAATTTACCGACATCTCGAAAAATACAAAGCTTTAAATGAACATAAGGACAGAAGTCAGAGGTGAGGGGAGTATTTTGAACTTAAATGCAATGAACATTCACATAATAATAGGAAAAAGTAGTTTACCACCATTTGATAAAGAATCGGTCCTCCTGATATTAACAACAAGTATTATTCAGATATGAAGGTATGATGGGGTGATGATAAACAGAGCATTTTCATTTCGAGTGAAATTTATGAAAGCAAATACATGTGGTAGGTTTAGGGAGTAATCACCAGCAGGGGGCAGGGCATACCTGCAGGAAATGTTTTAATAAAGAAACGTTAATAAAAAAGAAAATTGCAACTCTTCAACTCATCTTACCCATTATGGTTAAAAAGTTAAATATAGCACTTTATAGGCTGCTATTGCAACAAAAGACTAGTGATCAGACTGTTTCTTTCTTTATCAAAAGAGATGTTTAGGACAATGTAAATGGTAAATGTATAGATTGAATATTACAACTTTATTTACGTATAGAGCTTATACTGTTTATATTATTTTGCAAAATGTTTTGAAAAGTCTTACAGGTCATAACCATTTTAGTGAGAATAAAATCCCTTAAAACAGAATACTTTGTGGGTTTATATTCCCCCCAGAATTACCTGGAATGTCCCCAGGAAATATCGTGTGATGTCTCTTTTAGGTCACGTACAAACGTGACCACAAAAGCTGAAACAAATCTCTATTATAACTATACTTATTACTACATATTTAGGAATATAGGCTAATTTATACAAGAACAATATAAAAGGAACTAGTAGCAACTAGAAGTATGAAAGTGTGTGGGATAAGTCGTGTTTTTCTATGTACTAAAACATATTTTGGTCCATTGTTCCTTTGTGAGCCTTTCTATGGAAATGAAAATGGAAATTTACATTTTTCTGTCCCTAACATTTACAGAAATATTGCACTCCACACATGCTTTGGGTGTTACAATTTATTTTTATGTTCAAATAAAATAATATGTTAATTGAACAATTACACCTTCTTGAGCCATCAATTTATAGAGATCCAAGCACTATAGGAGTTCTCACCCCCACGGTCAAGTACTGTCGATAAACACCGTGTTATTTTTACTAATTAATTCATTTTACAATTGTAAATGTGATAAACTACATTAGATTGTATGAAAAGGCTATTATTTTGAAAGAAAACACCACAGTGACTTCCTTTTACATATTTCCTAAAGCCTGATAAAGAATTGGTCATGATTGCTCAAGTTTGTAATAATTTTTCTATTTTATTTCACATATTTGACAAGGTAATAATTTTACATCCATTGAATTATGTTACACATCAAAGCTAAAATATAAAAGATTGCATCATACTTAATTACTCATTTCTAACTGTTTTTTTTTAATTTATTTATTTTCATTGTTATAGCAAATAAATGGTTGCACAAATGGACAAAAACACAGTTTTAACAAAGGTGAGTGAAAATAATAAAGATAATCTCCTGAAGTGTTGCATGATCATTGTTATTATTAGTCTGTCATTCTGTCTACAAGGCTGAAAAATCTGAGGGAAATAAATTCCTAAAAGGGTTTAAAACTGCCAAAAGATTAAGGTAACACATGTGACAAGAAGATAGTCTATATTTATCTCTAAAATACATGTATACAAAAGATATAACCAATCATTAATCTGTCATTTTTCTGGAGATCTAGGCCATCATCGATGACGTAACATATAATGAAATACAGAAATTGATGTGAAAAAAAAATCTAATTACAGATCAAAGAGATCAGGAAATTTCAAACAACATGCACAGTCATAAAAAATAAACTGTTTCCACAGATTTATTTGGACTAATTTCACTTTAGATCAATAGTATGCACCCTCACTGTGTAACTCTGTCAGTGTCAAGACTGTCTGATTTTGAATTTCAAAGTAAAGGCCTTCAGAGATGTCATATATGAGCTATCTTTGTATGAATTTAAAATGCTATTATAAGGAAACTTGCTATTTCCACAGACCGATTGTCAGATTGACCTGATATTAACTGTATAATAATGAGAGGATATGTACTGTGGCTCAAAATTGGAATTAAACATTGACAAGAGGATTTTTCTATATACTGGTGTTCTGAATGCAGGTTTAAAAAAAACCAACAACAACAAAAAACAAAACTCTAGTCAAGAACCGTGGATAATCAAATTTCAAAGGACGATACTTTTGTCGTTCATTTCAGACTGACTTGACCCAGGTGGTAAACACTGTTGGGGTGTGCACTGTGGATCTAAAGTGAAATTATTATGTTAAAACAGCATATACTTTTCATATTTTATTATTTCTATTTAAATTTGGAATATATTTGTTTTAATAGTATTTTGTTTTTGTTTTCTAGATTTCATTTATGATTTACATATATCATTAATGACGGACTAAATGAGTAGATTGACTTGGAGATCCCTTTAATTTTGAAACCAGACCTTAGTTTCTCTTACCGTAATACCCATAACACAAAACAACGTGGGGGCTGGCTCAATCGTTTCAGTAAAATGATCCAGCTCATTAAATTCAAGGGTGCACATTAGTCCGCTTTATCTTCCCTCCATTTAACCTTTCAGAAATGGGCTCATTTATTGAGGGGCCCTCTGTGTAGTTGTCCATATTGACCTAAGTTTTTATTAATTTAAAATCATTAATTAATTTTGAATATGCTTATTACGTATGATTTTAAGGCTTATATCATTTAGTTTCATGGTAAAATCAAAAGCAAATGTAACAGCATCAAAGCCTATCAAAGCGATCGGTTTGTGAGCGTGTGTGTGTGTTATGGTTATGAGGTCATTCTCCGCCGGCGCAGGCGCTTTGTGCTGAAACCGTTTCTCTATCTAACTGCGCTGCTTATTTGAAAAGCGAGCCCCAATAATCGCAGCTTCGGTTCTCACACTGGGGAACGTATCTACCTGACATTTAGCTACACGTGTAATCTACCTGTGTTCTGTTTTTTATCGCTGTGAGGACCGCTGAAACGCCACTGACCGTCACTTGTCTTATTGAGGTAGGTCGCTATCTGCCACCCGGCACAGCTCAACGTTAGCGCTTGGCGAGCTAACCTGCTAGCTACTAGCAATATTAAACTCACAAGCGCTAAGCAGTTAAACTCAGCTTATCATTATCAAACAGAAATTATTTTTTAAATAACGTAAGATAGTCTACCACTCAGCTATGGATATTTGACTTGAGTCAACAAATTCAAACAAACAAACAAAATAAAATCGCTAACTGCGTAATAACAACAACAAACAAGCGCTAATGTTATCAGATGGCGTTAAATTGAATGGAGCAGCCAGGAGGCGGGTCTAAGCGCGTTAGGCCACAAGAAAGACCCGCCTAGCTAGCTTTGAGTAGATGGGTAACAGTCATTGCTTTGGTAGCTGTTCAACCTATTACACCGGTCTAGCGCATCCGGTGTGATGTTAACCACTCGGGGATGGAAACAGGACCCGAATATGGTAAAGTTGCGAATTATAGCTTATTTTTAACGCTTACAGCGGCGTTAAAACGACGAGAGTGGTGCCAGTAATGTGAAATTGTAAATTATTAAAAGGGAATATATTTAAAGACGTGACGCGGAAATTGGTCACCGTCGGTTATCGGTTCCCTGTTAAGGATTAGCCAGCGCCAGCTAACTAGCTGTTTGCTAGCCGTACTCGTTAGCTCGCTAACAAAGAGCCTCTCCTCCTCCTCGCTTTGAACGAGAAAGTCGCTGTAGCTATTTCAAATTGATGTGCTGTCGCACATACGCAATGAGGACAGATGTGTGTGCATGAGAGGATTAAATCAACTCCGACTCATATTGTGTTAATTTGCGCAGCCGTTTGTTTTATTTTTCTGAATGTTATTACAGCCAACGTTATCCGGTTTGGTTCTGACATTATGGTTGCCTGGTCAGGTAATGGCTGCAGCCGTGGCAGGATAAAGATGAATAAGTAACAAAATTTTCAACGCAAGGTTGCATGATTAAAGCAGGAGAGGAATGCCAAGCTGCCACTGCTGTCATAAAATGCTAGATGGCCCCTGTCTTTTGCGGATACAGTAAAAATGTTTATGGCCTTATGCGGCTTTAAGAAGTGTATTATAAACTGCGTTAGCCTTTCTGACAATATTAATTGACATTAAAAATGCTAATAATATTTTTCGCTTATATTGAAAACATTGCTTGTATTTTGTAACAAATCTCAGGTGCAGAATCAAATGTCATTGTCGCCTCCCTTGTCATATAGTTAAAATGCTTAGTTTTGCTGTGCAGTAGTTATAGATAATAGCTTGTGTTTAGTTAACCTGTCAGTTGAATTGTATTTTAATGGAGCACAGCTGAACAATACCACTTTAAAGGGAAATTTGCCATGTGTCACATGTGCTAGGGTAAGACCGAAATTCTTTTGAGTGTAGATCTTATTTCTAAACCATAAATGATCTGGTGGTTAAGTGTATTGCACTGTAAATGAAGTCATGTTTTAATTCTTAGATTCTGGTCTATAAGCTGTACTTAGCACTAAAACAGAGTTGTTAAACTTTTGTTAAACTGTATACACTGTAAATTCTGTCTGCAAGACTAGATTAGACTAGATTTTCACAAGTCTTGTTGACATTTGACATAATTTTGGCTACTTTTCAAAACATGTCAGGAAGCTTTTGTTTTGTATTTTCTCTTGCAGTAATACTGGACTGGAACAAATTGAGACTGTCAGCTCATCCCGCCTTTGCCTGGACTGGGGAGTTTAGTGCCTGTGCCTGTTGTAGGCTGTGTGTGTTTGTTCCTCACCAGTGATTCCTTATGCTTGATCGAAGCTGCACCCTGTGTCGTACAGGATGGATGGTGTGGACTTAAAGAGACCTGTATATCAACATCAGCACTTTGTGTTCTGCTGCAGTGTTCAGTCCCTCTCCATTTGTAAGAGAACGCATCTCGTCTTACACCTTCAGTCCCCGAAATATATTTATAAAGATAGTCTTTGAGCAATAAAAAGGGAGAGCTGGAGATAGACATTGTAAATCTTTCTCTTTTTTTCCTTTTTGAAGCACATTGCTTACATAAGCCAAAATGGCAAGCATGAAAATATCCTTATTTTAATTTTTCAGTTATCGTACCTCCTTAACTCTTAGTGTGGGTGGTGGGATGTCGGAAAAGCCAGACGACAAAATGGTGAAGTTCCTGGCTCCCCCTCAGAAAAGTGGAAATGCCCCTAGTTCTGGTTCAGATTCGATGGTTGGTGAGGGTCGGCCAGTGGAAGTGAGACGCCGGCATCACACCATGGAACGCGATCGATGTAACCCTGAACACCGTTTTCTACGTCGCAGTGTCATCAGTGATTCTAATGCCACAGCTTTGGCCCTTCCTTTACCCAGCAAGATCCCCATCCCTACGTCTCAGCTGGTTCAGCCACAGGAAGCAGTCCTCCAGCAGCAAAAGACTGCTGGTACTTACTCACCCAAGACTGAACCAAGTTTATCTCAAAATGAGAAGTCTGTGGATGATGGAAAAGAGGGAGAAGGAAAAGATATAGAAATAGCCAGGGTGGCTGTAGTGCCTTCACAGCAAGAGCCTGCTAGAGTGCGTGACATCTGTGATGGAGAGGCAGTAGTAGCAGCTCACACGACACCCAGCCTGGAAACAGAATTGCCAATTCAAGTTGAACCTGAAAGCGGCACTGAGGTGAAGGTACAACACGAGGAAGGAGAGGAGGCAGATAAGGACGCCAGAGCCCGAGCAGAGGCAGAGCAGCGGGAAGCTGAGAAAAAAGTCCAAGAAGACATCGAGGAGGCTGAAACCAAAGCAGTGGGCACATCACCTGATGGACGGTTCCTGAAGTTTGACATAGAAATTGGACGTGGCTCTTTCAAGACAGTCTACAAGGGCTTGGACACCGAGACCACTGTGGAGGTGGCTTGGTGTGAATTGCAGGTATGAAAACGATTGTATACAACGATTGTACTTTGTAACACACACACATTGCCTCATTTCCCCCCGCTTTTTGTTTTGTTTTTGTATTATTTTTTGTATGAGTCAAAATAATTTCCGTTCACCCTGTTACCTGAGCTGCAGCTACTATCATTTCCTTTCAACCAAGCATAGCCAGCATTTCCTGATTTTTTCGCTCTACATTTTTCATCAAAACAGCCAAAGAAAACTTCCCATTTCCTGATTTGACTTCACTCTAAGAGACTGGGAAGTTATTTGGTGCTATCAGTGCTTCTTTGATAAATGATTATTCCTTTATGACAACCTCTTTGAACACAGGAAATTACCTTTTGACCAAATGTGTGCAGAATTGTTGTAGTCATGATAATGATTTTCCACACTTACTGTTCACACTGTTAGAGAATACTGCTAGAAAATCTAAATCTAGTTTCTGGTATCTAGTGTAGAAATATAGAAAATGCAACTGAGCAGATTCTTGAAACATCACTTTACTCCCAGATAATGGGACCTTTTGAAGCTTTGACTAAAATTACATAAAAGATTATAAATCTCAGAAATCCCATTACTACTACTGCTACTACTACTCTGCTAATAATGGCAACAGCAGGAATATTTAAGTTGACTTTATTAACATTCAGCGTTCTTAGTCACAGATCTGACCTTTGACCTACTTTTGAGTGGACTTGTTTTACCCCCCCCCCCTTTTTTTTTTTTTTTTTTTTTTTTTTTTGGCTTGTAAAAAATTTGTTCTGCTGTCTGTCCAGTTATAGCAGCTATATATCCCAGAGCAAAGTTTAACCTCATTCACCACATGAATGTTTGCTCTCACTGTCATGCTTTACTCTGCCATGAGAGCAGTAGGACTCACATGGCTGCGGAGAGAACCACAGTAACACATGCTCACTGGTTTCAGAACAATGTGAAGATTACGGGCAAGTTCCCCTCCCCCTCTCACACAATCTCACGCATGCTCAATGCATTCCTTTTTTGAATGCTTGCCTGAATGTAAAATGGGTCAAATTCCTCACTGAGGAATCTCCTGCAGGCTGACCTGCCAAGGCCTGCTTGTGAACCATCAGTCCACCTCCCACTCTCTTTCAGCTTTCTCACATTTTACTTTCCTAAATCTCAAATATCTTATGTATAATACTTGGGTGTTAGTGCAGTATAAGATGGGATACATTTTTAGTTGTGGTTTAAACTGCATTTAGTGGTGATTTTTTTTTTTTTTTTATTTAATTTGACCTCAAGACAGACTTCTTGCAGCCCCTGAACTTTCCACTAAGGTTGTTCATAGTAACATTTTTATTTTCTTCTTGAGCTCTCGGTTAGTATCACATCTGCAATTTGAGTGAACATAACATCTTACCCAGTAAATTTATGTTGAATTATTCAGAAGAGGGGGGGTTTCGGGGTCTGTCACTTCCCAAGCCAAATATGCAGATCCATCCGCTGTGGCGACCCTTTGGGAAATTAAGGGAGCAGCAAAAGCGTTTCCAAACAGCTGAGTTGTACTATTCTTGTTAAAGTCTCTTTCTGTCATTCTGCCTTTAGTTGAGCTAAATCTGCCACAACCTACTAAGAGAGAAGTCAGTTTGGGGTTTTAGAAAAGAGTGAAAGTGAACTGCTGCAATGGAAGGACAGAAACAAAAACCAGATCAAAGATACAGCTTCTAAAACAGAAAAAAAATAAATCTTTTATCTCAATATGAGACTGAAGAAGTCACTTGGATGGGTGACGAAATATTTCTCCCACTGAAAATGCTATGTCCAGATGAACAGAATCAACCTTTTGGGTTTTATCGCAATACTTTTGCTTTCATTAGTAATGAAACCTATAAATGTAACTGAATTCTAGTTAGGTTTTTGTTCACTTGGCCCTCTTTGCTTTTTCCTTCCACTGCCACCTCAGAAGTTTCAGAGCTAGAAACTTCAGCTGTACGTGAGAAGCTGAAATCCCCTTTACACGTCAGAGGTTTTTAATGTAGTCCCACGGTCATCCAGGTGTTAGCATGCCTTCAAGATGTACAGAGATGGTAACACTGGGTGGTATATGTTTACACACATTATTTTATTTAGATATGTTATCTTACCCTAGTTTCATTAGTCCAGTGTTAGGGGCATTTGATGATACTAGAGGTGCATATATTTAACGTAACAATTACAATGAGATTTAAGATTGAGTTGTTTAAGAAAGGAGTAGAGATCCAAGAAGTTAATTTAATTGGTGTCCTGCTAATACTTGAGTCATTGATGCACAATAAAGCTTGCAACATATTTGTTAAGAATTTGGCGTGCCAGCTATGAGCAATAGCGTATCTTGTGGCTGCTTGCTGGTGAAACGAGCCAGGCAGGTTTCCCCTTGTAGGACCTTCAGTTTATCTCTAACATGATTAAAATGAAATGGTCACATTTGTAGTCCCATGCCTTAATGCTCTTTATATACACATACACACACACACACAAATAAACATGCAAATCTTTTTTTTTTAATTCATACATTTTTTTAGAGATTATGTAGATGTAAATAAACCTTAAATTCTTCTGCAGTTTGATTTCACTCTGACCAAAGGCAGCAATTGCAGGATATGCAGCAACTTTGCCTGAAAACTGTCTTTGAAATTTTAATGAAGTGGCCCTGGCTTTTTCAACCTATAAGGCAATCTGTGCTATAATTGACTGAGAATTTTTATTTGTTCACCTTTATTCACCCACTAATGAACCCCCACAGTTGTTTCACACTGCAGACATGTCTGAAGGATAAGTAGGTCACCCCAGAGAGGAAGTTGAGGAGGGACCAAAAATAAAAAAAGAAGAAATTAAGGAACCTCCCCCTTTGGCTCACTATTGCATTTTCAACTATTCAGTCTTCCAGTTGCTGCTTCCACGCCTCCTTCCTCTCAAATACAGATTGAAAGATGAGTAAGAATACTCCAGGCATCCTGTATAAACTATGGCAGCCCTCTGTCCAGCTGGCCGATGGCATCCGCTGGAAGTGACATGCTACACCAAGTATTTTAACAGAGACCTCATCACATTTCATGAATCAAGGTTTTCAGGTTTACTGTAAGAGTTTAATTTTCTAATTGTGACAAATTTGGATAGAAATGTCACTGAGGAAAGCATTAATGGGATTGCTCACTAAAAGCACAAGGTAGGCGGTAAACCCTATCTCAGCCTGAGGTCAAAGATTGGTGACACGAGGAACAACTATGTTGTACCAGTTTTACAAACAACAGTAGAACAGAAATACTTGGTGTGATACTGGTTCCCTTCTCACTCTTACTGTATAAAGGTCATGTCCTTTTTAGCTTGAGTCACTGATTTAGATTTTGAGAACACTATGGTAATTTCTAACCTTTATTCAGTCAGAGTCATGCAGAATATTTCTTCACAGAAAGAACATTTTTGGGTGGCTTTTTATTTAACCTGTAAGGAGCTGGTGAGGAAAAACTAACTTTGCAGTTGTTGTTTTTTTTTTAATTGTATGGTTGGACTTTCACTCTTTGAATGCCATTCTGAACAAAAATTTTATTCCATAGGTTTCAAAGTGATACTATCAAACATATCAAATTTAAACATACATTTAAAGCACCACATGCTTGAGTTTAGTTTGTAGAAAATAAAAGCAGCCACTGTAGTAGTATTGATCAGAAACATTTTAACAATATTCCCCACATGTTAAGGTTGTTTATTAATGGATGAAGGTTTTAAATACAGTTGCAAACTTAATGTTAAACTCTGCTTAAGTTTCAGATTTTAACAAATAAGAAGGAAGACAGATGACCTTTCAGTGGTTGTTTATCTATATAGTTTAAGAACTTTTTTTTTTGGGGTGGGGTGAGGGGTGATATACTCAGTAAGCACTGTATTGGTTTCTCTTCTAATTTGACTGGATATCTGTTTTTAATTCAAAGTCAATTAAAATGTGATAATAATACTATTAGATTGTGAAAGAGCCTGGATCTGGCAACTTTTTTTTTTTTCTTACTCCCTGATAATTTGCGTGGCAGTCACCGTGATCTTTGACCTCGATGTCATGTTACATTGTTAAGAGAACACCAAATATTTCCACAGATGCTGCATTTAATGCAACTAAATAGCAAACGGTGACACTTTTTAACATGGCTTTCAGCTGTTTGTCACATCTTAGCCAGAGGGCTCCATCTTGACCTTAGTGTCAGTGTTAGAGCCGAGATAGAGCCGATCCTCGGCATTATCGTTAGCATTTTTTCCTTTGTCTATTTTTAGGCCTGTTAGGTTATTTATACCGTCCTTTGCCTCGAAGCAGCATTTTCCACTCTGCTTTTGAGATACTGTAGTTAACTGTCCTTCACATTGCTTCAAACACCTTTTTTTAACACTTTATTTTTATTGGTAGTTTTGTATATTTTTTTACAAAACATTCAGACCCTTAACAAGTACAGAGCATCTAGGCTAGCAAAGACGCATTTAGAAGAAAGAAAAAAAAGACACATCCATTTATGGTACAATCAAATCAAATAGGTGAATTACAGCAATTCACCTGTAATTCACCGGGAGGTCCGCCGCGGCGCCCCGCTCGCGCTTTCCCAGAAGGGCGTCCTCGGCTTGGGTACGGGGATGCGTGGCATTGGGTCGTCCGCTCCCTTTTCCATCAACTTCTCTTCTTCAGGTCGTCGGATGCGTCTTGCGCGTTGTTGTAAATCACGGGCCTGTTTTCATAAAACACATGCAGTCTCGATGGATACAGTGTTTGGAAGCGGAGCCCCATCTCTTTTAAACTCCTCCTGATTGTGTTGTATGCTTTGCGTTTAGCTAAAATGTCACTGGGGTAGTCCTGGTCAAAATACACACGTCTCCCATTCAGCAGTATTTCTTCTTTGGTCCACGCAGAACGGAGCACCAAGTCCTTGGTCTTGTATTCCAAAAAATGAATCACGATAGACCTGGGTTTGGAGCCCAGTGGTGGCTTGGGGCCGAGTGAGCGGTGGCACCGCTGTATGCCCAGATTGGTGTCAGAGAGAGACAGTTCCTTCTTTATAAAATTCTCCATGAATTCGAGCATGTTGTCCCCTTCTTCACCCTCTGGTATCCCGTGAAGACGTATGTTATTCCTGCAAGAACAGGCTTCCAGGTCAGACAGACGTGTCTGGAGGTCCCCTTGTAACTGGAGAGTATGGCCGAGCACGTCTTTAAGATCGACTGTGACCTCCTCCACCTCGGTTACTCTTTGTTCGACCTCCTTGATCCTGCTTGTTACCTCTTTCATGTCCGTGACAATTTCGTCGAGCCGTTGCCCCACTTCTTTCCTAAACTCCAACATTTCTGTTTTCACAAGTCCAGTCTTTTCCGCTATTTGTCTTTTCAAATTATCCTGGACTTCTTTCAGCTCAGCGACAATGTGGAGGCTTCAATTGCCTCCATAGCTCCGTGTAGCTTTAGCTTGCTAGCACCGGCAACTTCTTTCGGTGAAAAAACTCCTTCCTCCGCACTTTCTTGCCGAATTCCTCTTCTTTCTCTTGTTACCCCCTGGCATACAACTATGAATATTCTTAGTTGTGTTATAACATGTCAATTTTCAAGGGGTAACCAGACCGCCCAGGAGCTGAAAGATTATGCTGCAACCAGTTTCCTCACCATCCGGAAGTTCACTTCAAACACCTTTAAACTAAAATCATCACTCAACATAGTGTTATTCTTCCATAAGTCTCAGAAGATACATTTATGCATATTCAGTAATCAGTTGAAAGAGCTATGTTGTGCTATTACTGTGATAAAACTGATTAGGTACAAGTAGAATAAAAGGGTCAGTAACTACATCCAGAATAATTAAACATACTAGGAATGGTTATTCTGGAAGACATTGATATTTTAGTATAGTTTATGTTGGTCATTTTAGTTTTTCCATTGTTTTCAGTTTTTCTTGATGGGTTATTACTGTTTGGAAAGTCCCTGTCTGATATCGCTGCTGTTTTCTTTATCTAGTCAGTCACTAATTTTGACCCAAGAATATTTATTTTATTTAATTTGTAAATATCCTAAAGGCAACTAAATATAAGGGGAGAAATACGTTGTTTAAAGTTCCTATTGACACAAAGTCACTTAAAAATGAAAGAGTTATTTTGACACCATTTCAGTTGACCTCATTGCACGGGATTTCTGGAGACAGTTGGGTACTTTCCCAGTGACAGTATAAGCAAGACATGACACAGACCAGAGAGCTCTTTAAAGTAACAGTCAAAAGAGGGTGTGATGTGTTGTCGTCCCTTTTTCGTTTAACTTTCATTGACAAAGCAAGGGAAAGGCGTGCCTGGAGTATGTGGAAGATCTTCATGTCCCTGACCATGTTGCACAGCCCCACTGCTGAGGGTCTTGTACCACCAAATTCTCTGGTGGGAACCTGTGATAAATAATTCTCAAGCTGAAGGAACATGTCGAATCAGCTTGGTTACCTTGTACCTCTCTGAAATCAGCTCACGGATAATAGCGAACCAAACGGAATGTAGCTTTGGCAGCTGTAGAATCAAAAATGGGAATTCAAAAATTGAATTCAGCAAGGACATAAAGGATGGCTTTCACTCAGTGTTGGCAGAAATTCTGGCAAAACCCAAACACTTCAGAAAGGGGAAGCAGTGCTTTGTACACAGTGCATGCAGTGGAGATTGAGTGCTTCACGCTTCACCTGGACACAATTTGGGGTGTATAGGACATGCTAGAGTGGGGATTTCTATAGACCGATCAATTTTGTGCGTCTATAAAGTGAGCTAGGGGGATTTCAAGCAAGTTAAATTTGATCTTAACTGCAAACTATTCTGTTCTTAAAAGATTGCACCCCACCCAAACTGCTCTCAAATTACTGTGCACAGTTGTGGCAGGCTTGTAGCATGCTGGCTCCAGACTGGACCTTGTTTTTGCCTATTTGTTTTAAGGAGTTTCATGTGGCCCTTTTGAAGGCAGTATTAGACTTTGGCTTTGTCTTTTTATTCAGTTTGTACATCAGCATGTCATGGCCTTTACCTGCCCACCACCTACTGATGCCAACCTTTTTTTTTTTTTCATTCTTTTTTTTTTTAATTTAAAAAAAAAGTTAAATGATGGCCTATAGTAAAATCAAAGTAAGTTAAATATAAATATAATGCACATAGAGAGAGCGCTGCATAAACAAAACAAAAGTACCTCAGTAAAGTCCGGACGTTTTAGGGCTAGATCAGATGATCCTGAACTCCTCCCCGGTCCTAGTGATGTTCCATAGTGATGGTCGTAGTAGATGGCTGCCCCCTCCCTGAGCCTGGTTCTGCTAAAGGGTTCTTCCTGTTAAAGAGGAGTTTTTCCCTCCCCACCGTCACCAAGTGCTTGGTCATAAGGGGTTGCCTAGGGGTTTTCTTTTTATTATTGTAGGGTCTTTACCCTACAATATAGGATGTTTTGAGACAACTTGTTGTCACTTAGTGTTTTCTCTGGGCTGGAATGGTGATCACTCCTTCAGAGGCTTAGTATACTAAGCCTGTACCAGAGGGGTGGTTTTGTACCTACAATGCAAATGCTTGTATTCATACAAAGGTTTCATATTTGGGCGGGTGGAGGTTTGGGTGTTGCTCTGAGGCTGTGAATACTGCTGTTGATGTTTTGCATGACTGTTTTGACAGAGGGAAAATTACTGTCCAGCTAGATAAATGGATAAATCCTCTGGAAAGTAGGTCATTAGGTCCAGTTGCAGTTTCAGTTGGTGGAACCTTAATTCTTCCATCTTCTGTCACTGGTGTTTCCTTTCAGTGATTCCAGATTTATTGTCCTTCCTTACTCCTTATTGTTGCTCCTCAAATTTCTTTTCCCTCAGTTTATCAATTTGTTTCCCTCAGACATTACGCAAACATCCAAGATATCTCCCGTTAAGGCTTTTTGGTCAGTTATGTTTTTGTTCAAGTGATGTCAGTTACTGGAACATTTTTGCTATCACATACTTGCAGTCAAGAGCTCACACTGCACTAAAACAATGGGCTGAATTTCCTGGACAGCCTGGCCTATGGCCAGTTTTACCAGGCTTGTTTAACTTCTATGGGTTTACTGCTCTGTAGTCATACAGCCTTTAAATGTAGGTCATGCTAGCAATTGACAGGAAACTAGAGTTTTTTACCCTGCAACATTTTTGTTAATACCCAGAAACTACAGGAGGATTTAATGTCATTCCTTGTGCATGCATCAGTCAGTTGATGGAATTTTAAGTCACACTTGACCAACAATGCTATCAGGTGTACATACATACTGCTATGATTCATTGACAGTTCATCAGCTGCCAGACACTTGACTCTTTGCTGAGAATACAGCGTCAGCCTCAGTTGCGCAATTGGCTCTATATATTCGTTGTTTATCTGTGATTGTTCACGTTTTAAATTGTCTTACTGACTAAATTACCATAGTTACTCTCATCTTTGGATGTGTGGCAGTGAAAATCTGAAACCATAACATGGAATCATGTATATTGATCGTGTTAACACGATTTGATAGTGGTGGAATAGGGGTTTTCTTGCTCAAAAAAAGATGACTCTGCACATGAGTACAGATCGTTTTCTTATACTTGACGTAATGTTTTGGGTTTGTTTGTTTTTTAAATTTCCCTGTTATTTTGGGCCATTCAATTAATGTAACAGGAGCCCTGGGCTAAAGTAAATTAAATGCCACTATCTGTCTTAAATCTTTAGTTACAAGGTTTTTACTTTAACTGTGTATTTTTAAAGTATATTTAAAAAAATTTTTTTTAGCCAAGCTTGATGCATTATTTCTTTGACATGATTGTCTTCACTGTGCTGATATCCCATATTTCTTACTGAGCACTGGCTCTTCTAGCATTTTGTTTTTCTTTACCCAAGGGCAAAAAGAGTTGGGTGCGTTTTTTTAGTATGCAGTCATCTTCAATAGAAAACAGGCAGCCACATTCCTATATCCTACTGTATCTTTCCTTGTAGAAGAAGAATGTATACTTTATTGATCCCCTTGGGGAAATTCCTCTCTGCATTTAATCCATTCACTCAGTGAAGCAGTGGGCAGCCATTGGGCGCCCGGGGAGCAGTGTGTAGGGACAGTACCTTGCTCAGGGGTACCGCAGGGTAGCCGTTCAGTGGATTTGATCCACCGACCTTCCGATCATGGGGCCACCACTCTACCTACTGAGCTATCCCTGCCCCTCTTTTATCAAAGCATATGTGAAATTTTTGAAAAACTAAAAGCATCTTGAAAACCTTTTCTGTGGATTAAGAAATACATTGTACCTTTTTATTATTCCAAATTACATGTGCATCTGTATAAATGGTGCTGCACTCACTGACTGAAATCTTCCTTTTTCATCCCTTGTAGGATCGTAAGCTTTCAAAGTCGGAACGGCAGCGTTTTAAGGAGGAGGCTGGCATGTTAAAGGGACTACAACATCCCAACATTGTTCGCTTTTACGACTCCTGGGAAGGACCCTCCAAAGGCAGGAAGTGCATTGTGTTGGTCACGGAGCTCATGACTTCTGGGACACTCAAAACGTGAGTTACGGTGGCAGGGAATTTGTAGATGCAGGGCATATTCAGTATACACACTGTAATAGGATGGGTTCATCTTGTTTTCGCTTACAGTTGATGTACAGATGTAAAAGTTCAGATGTAAAAAGCAAAACAAAAAAACCTCAAAACCATAATCTTAAAGTGGACTCTGAAGTTGATGTGGAGCCAGTGCAAGTGACATAGAACTTAGAAGACTTAGTTAGAAGCCTTGCAGTTGCATTCTGAACAACTTGCAGCTGAACACACATGATTGGTAGTTGGCACTGAAGTATTAAATTGTTATATATTCATAAATTTTAACTTGGCTGTTCCGCATGTCAGTGTTAGCTTTTTGACTACTAGAAATTAGCCGATAACCACAGAAGCAATGTAGTTAGCAGCTGATACATTAATGTGAAAACATGATCAGTCCAGCATGTGTGTAACATTAACAGACTGTTAATTTCACAGGATAACCAATTCTTTTTTTATTAAAGTGTTTTTTCTCTCAAGAAAAAGCCCAATTTTTAAGCTGAAAGTATAGAAAGTATTTTTACCCTAGTGAATAATATGATCTGCTTTCCTGTAGATATCTGAAGCGGTTCAAGGTGATGAAAATTAAAGTGCTGCGGAGCTGGTGTAGACAAATCCTGAAGGGCCTCCACTTTCTTCACACTCGGGCTCCTCCAATCATCCACAGAGACCTTAAATGTGACAACATTTTCATCACAGGCCCCACAGGGTCTGTCAAGATTGGAGACCTGGGACTGGCCACTCTCAAACGCGCATCCTTTGCCAAAAGTGTTATAGGTACGAATCCAGTGGGTTTTCTGTTTTCTGTCCTGCAATGGGACAGTACCTTTTCTGGGGCCATGATAACATGTTTTATGGAAAATTATGGTGTGTAGATAAGAGATTGTTTTTCTGACGATGTGGTTCAAAAACAGACCACAGCGTTTCAGCTGTCTCTCAAACCACAGCTCAAAAGGAGGCCAAATACTGTGGTAATCTTAGGAAGATAACCACAAGGTTTTCTCTCTCTGCACTCATACAGTAACTAATCAAGTTTGGTCTTTGTACAGAGTATTTCTGTTCTATGTTTCTCCACAAAGAGAGAGTTTTTTTTTTTCCAGGCATCTACTGAATGTAAGTAGCGCCTAACATTTCTACTACTGTTAAATATTAATATTATGGTAGTTGTCGTGCCTTCTTGCAGGCTAACCTGGCCATGGCAAAAGGTATGGCCTTTGCTCCTGTCTTAGACTGGTCTTTGTTCTGTGGTTTGGAAATATGTGGTCTGTTTGCCAGTTTTACCAATGATGTTTAACATCTCTTTCTATGGGTTTGCCTCAACAGGTTTTTTATTTTTATTTTTATTTTTTTGGTGTTTGTCTCTTGATGTTTTTGAAAATATTTGCAGGACTGCAGAATCTTTTTGCTCCATCTTTGTGTCCAGGGAGCTCTCCCCACTTTCTCTCTGTCAGCATTTTGCAGTTTTGTTTTTTTTGTTTTGTTTTGTTTTGTTTTCTTTCTTTTCTTTTTCTTTTCCCTTTCACAGTCTTGGGTATGCTTTTAAAATGTAGGCTCTAGCCTCAGCTGTGCCCCATTCTGCTGTTTGGAATGAATAGGGTACTGCTGTTCATTGAGTAAGTATGATCTTTTATGGGCCTGGTAAGTCTGACAGTGTGCTGTCATACGCATCAATATCAGAAAAATACATTCAAATAACCAAATGAGTTTTTCTGTGTAAGACCTGAGATTGAATATAAAATAATCTACTAATATAAAAAGGCTTATGTGCACGGACACACTGTTGAGCACTGTTACTAGCTATGGGATCTGCTTCTCTCAGCCTTGACCATAACACTTTCTTCCTGCAGGGGAGGATGAAATGGTAAGTCAGACATCGAAAGGTGGGTGTACTATAAAAGGGAATGTTATTGTGGCTGTAAGGTAAGGTCTTGACAAAAGTTATTTCCATAGCTAGTCCTGTTTACATTACAGGGTCAATTGGCATTACTGTGAACAAATTCCACTTCGGCATGGGTATTATTCCTGAGTGGTTCATTTTAGAGGTAATATTTGAATGGTGCAATGTTATTTATTCAGGCTAACCAGTGTGTCCTGCACATTGGTTATCTCAGCTACACGTGTATATCCCATCATGTTAAGGTCTTACACAGACAAACACGTGCCTTCTTCTCAACAGTCTAACTGAGCCCAGCTTCTCCCTCCTTTTTTTGTTTTCTCTCTTTTTTGCTTTCCTCCCCCTTTTTTCTTTTTCCTCTTTCTTCCAACTTTCATCTCACAGGTTCTACTCCAGGGGATTTCAACAGGCTGGTCAATCTTCTCATCCTCCTCTTCCTCAACCCCTCATGGGTTAGAGGAGCAGAGGAGCAATGGGTTGTGAGAAGCCCACTCAATCAGTAAGGGAGTTCTGAATAGTTGTTTTGATTTAAGGTACCCCTGAGTTCATGGCGCCTGAGATGTATGAGGAGAAGTACGACGAGTCAGTGGATGTGTATGCCTTTGGAATGTGCATGCTGGAGATGGCCACCTCAGAGTACCCTTACTCAGAGTGCCAGAATGCTGCACAGATCTACCGCAGAGTTACCAGCGTAAGTCGTCTTTTCAACCCTCCAGTCACCCCTCTGCCCTGCGTTCACCTCTTCCTGTGTGCCAAAAAGGCTAATGTCCACTTCTGGAATCATTTCATGTTCCTGCTGACATGTCTTTAGTTTGCATTACTTTTATTTCTTCTGCTCTGATAATACTATTTATCTTCTTATTCTGTTTGAAGAACCTACAAGTTTAAAAAGAACAGAAGCTATTAATCCCAATAATCCTCCCTTGTCTTCCTTCTTTCCTGTATGTTAATTAAGCCATTAGAGTTGACTAATATAACACTAAACAAGTTCAGACCTGCTGTTTTCTGAATAACCAGCATGAGTCTTGTATGATCCCAGAGGGGCAGTGACTGTAAAAGGAAAAACACATTTTGTTTATTCATACTGATCATACTAATAGATGGCAATCCGCAGTCACCTATGGTTCATTTTCATGCAATCACTGGACACTTGGAGATAAAGCAGTTGAACTCACTCTGAGAGTGCTAGCTATAAAATTTCTTTTGAAGTCTATAGCAATACCTTCAGTTTATCATTAACCACAAAATAAAAATGGTCTTTCCACTCCATTGAACAGAGCATGTTCTTTGACATTTACCCCTGTGCTACGCTGAGTCATTGGAGTTATAAAAGCTTTTAAGGATGTAGTGTCACATGCTCTGGCTGTATTGTTAACTGCAGGAAAAATTGCCTTTTTTCTTTCTTTTTTTTCTGGCTTTTAACTCAACTGCTCAGTTCAGTCTTAAATTTTCCGGCACTTTCATTTGTCATGGCTTCAATTCATCGCCTCTCACCAGCCGTCCATTACTTTCTTATGCACTGTTTCTTCCAGCCACTTATATTTCCCCTTCCACTCAAACGTGCATCTTGGTCAGTACCCCCTATTTTTGATGTTTGACCTTTTCTGAACATAGTAAAGTATCTGCATGTTCATGCTCTTCTTTAAAAAGGAAAAGGTTTCTCTGAGCTCAGCTAAATTCAGAGCTTAAAGGCAAGTGAGTCTGCAGGCTAGCAGTATGACATTAGAAATATTTTAAAAGCTATTGCTTGCCCAGCAGGCATCTCGCACCAGTGTTGAGATTGTACACCTACGTTGCATATAATACTAAGTTTATTGTTTTTAAGGCACAAATGGAATGTGGGAAGTATAACTTGTAAAACTTACATTTATCAATGAGGAAGGATTGGATGACATTTAAAGAATTTTTTTTTTTTTTTAAATAAATTTTGAAATGGAAAAAAGAAAACAAAAGACGCATTATTAAAAGATGTTGTTGAAAATTCCAAAGGGGGTTCTTTTAACTTTCCAGGCAGAAAGAATTTCTTTCTCTTCACATTCTTTGTCAAAAGTGAAAGGGGAAGTTGGGTTAAGATGTTTGTCACTTCAAATGCCAACTGTTTTTGGTAGTGATATCAGGTCTCTGAGCTGAAAAACACAACAAGGTATGGGGCATTATCCAGTATAAGAAACGATGCGGTGAAGACAATCATTCTCATTCAGAGTTCTGTGTTTCCTTTAGGGGGTGAAGCCAGGCAGCTTTGACAAGGTGGCCATTCCTGAAGTGAAGGAGATCATCGAGGGATGTATTCGTCAGAACAAGGATGAGAGGTCTCTTACTGAGCAAGTTCAGGGTGGTCTGCCTCGCTACAAAAATGTCTTTTTGCTCACTGCTTGTTTCATTTGCCTAGGTACTCGATCAAGGACTTGCTGAACCATGCCTTCTTCCAGGAGGATACAGGCGTGCGTGTGGAGCTGGCAGAAGAGGAGGATGGAGAGATGCAAGCTATTAAGCTGTGGTTGAGAATTGAGGATGTAAAAAAACTCAAGGGGAAGTACAAAGACAGCGAAGCCATTGAGTTTTCTTTTGACCTCATCAAAGATGTTCCAGAGGATGTGGCTCAGGAAATGGTGAATTGAGCTTTAATGTTCTAGGCAGACTAATTGTGTTGGTGCATGACAAACAATATGTTTGTTTGCAGTTTTTAAACGTTTACTGATGAACCTTTTGTCGCATTTTTGTTATAGGTTGACTCTGGTTATGTGTGTGAAGGTGACCACAAGACCATTGCGAAAGCCATAAAAGACAGAGTTTCTCTAATTAATCTTAAGAGGGCTCAGCGGAAGCAGGTATGATCGTTGCCCATCTACTGTTATGGTCACTGTTTACGTGCATGATTTTGTTAGATTTTTTTATTTTATTTTTTATCTCAGCCACATGATCGAGGTGATATGCTTTAGTGTTTTCAAGGTGGGGTTCTTCTGGGTGATTTTATGTGTTCTCTCCTGTCTTTAAAGGTCAGAGAAGATCAGGAGAAGAGAAGGCTTGAAGAAGAACAGCAATCACAGCCCCCACAGCAAACAGGCCAACAGTCTGGCATAGAGGCGACTCAGTCACAGCCCATTTCACAGCATGCATCTTACATGCCTCCACAGCCTAACCAACAAAGCTCACAGATGTCTGTCCAACCAGCAGCTCAACAGGGCCTTCAGACGTCTAACTACAACACTCCTCAATCGCAGGGCGTTTCTTACGTTCCCCAGTCAACTGGGCAAATCCCAGTACAGAATCAGAGCTTAGCTGCTGTTCAGCCAGAGTCCGAAGAGCCCGAGAGTGACCAGCAGCTGCAGCACACCGGAGGTGGTATGTATCAAAGTAACAACACTTAACACTTCAGTGTATTGAAAATAAATATTGAGTATAAAAACTGAGTCAAGCAATCCCCCCCCAAAAAAAACAAACAAACAAAAACAAAACATGGAAGTTGCTGGTTTGTGTGTTTTTTTTCGTTTAGCTTAAAATAAAGAGGAATAATAACCAGTTTGGTTTTAGTTAGTACCCCACTTGCGCTCCTGCGTCCTCATGACTCCATGCAGTCACACCTTGTTGCACCAGTCCCCTGCTGCAGAGCCTATACATAACCATAATTTCACAAGCATACCAAGCAATGATTTTTTTTTTCAGGAGCTCAGAATAGTATTGCATTTTCCCTGTGCATACACTACGTATACTAGTTGTTGTACTTAAGTGAATTTATTAAAACATATTCTGAATCTGTTGTTTAAGGGGAAATGGCTAAAACATTGTTACTTTAAATAATTCTACAATCTTGAGTCTTCATAAATTAACCTTTTTGTCCCTTTTTCACAGCTTGGGACATGGGAGATAGACTAGCAGGTTCCTCTGTTGTTACTGAGGCTCAGCCCTCTCAGTCTGGAGTATCCTACAGCTCTTCCACTACTCAGACACAGAGTGATCAAATGCAGCAACAGCAGCTGGCAGTGGTGAGACATTAGTGCATAATAATGTGTGTTGTGGGTGATTTTGTTTTGGAATATTGTCTGTATTTTAAACCAAATGTTTAAGTTGCAGATTGGGGTTCTATTTATTGATTATCTATTTTTCCCATATCCCAAATGGCCCTTGTTGTTGTTGTTGTTGTTGTTGTTGTTGTTGTTGCCCTCACCACTGCTGAATGTACTTTTCCCTGTTACATGTAGACAGCTGTCACATGGCCTACCTGCAGTGTGTCTAGAATTCACATGCATGTGTTCATGATACAGTTTAGGGTCCTAGGCTTTTCTAATTTTTAGAACATGTGCTATTATCTGTTGCAGGGTGGTCAGTCCGAAGTTGTTCCTGTTCCAAATGCCAACCAGACCGTCCCAGTGACACCTGCACAGGTATATATCTATTAGTGTATGTCTAAATGTCTTTGAAGAGTAACTTCACACTACATGAAAACTTTTGCTTCACTGACATCCTCTATAAAAGCAAAGCTTGTGTTAATATCAGGTTCTGCATAACACCCTGGATACACTTCAGTATCACACCTGCAAATCTGAACTTTAACCTGTCAGAGTCAGCAAAAACAAGATACTCACTCACATTGTGTGAAGTTAAACTTTAAAGCCTATATTCTTCGGTTGGGTGGCTGCGAAAGCAGAGCTGAGAGTTTCCTGGCCTGATCTTTTTTTTTTTTTTTTTTTTTTCTCCTTTAGGTCTCTTTTCTTTTATCGGGTTTTCTACTCTTACACTTTGCTATGCTTTGTTTCTTATAGTATGGAGTTTACTACCAATCATCGCTCCCCCCTCAGGTAGATGAATACAATACACCCACAGTATTTCAGACAACTTGTTGTAGAAAACAAAATGCACTTATTATCAGTACTGGTCTGTACGCCAGGCTCTGGTAGGGTTGATGTAGCGGGTTTTTAGAGAAAATAATGTGAAATAATAGACCTTTAACATGTCTGCAAAACTCACTTTAGAGTTGACTTTGATTAATCCACACCTCAGTGGTGGCAAATAATACACCTGATTCAACTAACCTGATTAATACAGCTATGTTACTTAGCAGGTAAGTACAAGTCACTCAGCAAAAGAGCCCAAAGGAAATCTCTGAAAGGTTTAGATTGTAGAGAAACCAGACTTTCAGGAAGTTGCCTTAATGCCAGTCTGATGGTATCAGCTTTTATCTCAACCTACCTTTTTAAATCCTGTTTCTTCCCCTGTATCATTGTGTGATCTGTTCATTTAGATTCCCTCCCAACAATCGCCAATGGCCCCATCTTCTCACCCGCAGCAGCAGTCAGAGAGCACCAGTGCTCCACAGAGCTCTCTACAATCACAGGCACAGACAGGAGCTCAGCATTTACAGGTGATTTTTCCCTCCCTTGCTGCTCTTTCACATGCAGCAGCTCACTTATTTTAAGACGCATTCTAACATGTCCTGTTTTGCTTCACCAAACTATAGTATAAATGTGATTCTGTCCATTTTTTGTCTTTTTCTTTCTTTTTTTCTTGTTCCTTTTCTTTCTTCTCTCTGAATGCTCTAATTACCACAACTGCCCCCCATTTCTTCTCCTTTGCATGTTTCTTATTTTGCATGACTCTTAGTCTTGGGCCAATGATCCAAGTACTCCTATCCTGTCTCCACCACTCAACGCAGAGCACCTATACTTCCTCTATCAGGCCTCATGCCTTTCTGTTGTGCAGGTACTCTGACTTGTGTATGCTGATGTTTCTTGGTCAGGCGTGAACCATTTGGTTCAGACCTGGTTTCTGTTCCTTTAAATGTTCTGTGTCCATTTTCTTTTTTTTAAAATAATTTATTTTTGTTGTTGCTGTAAATTCATGTAGTTTCTGTCATAGTATCAGTTAACATTATCTTAAGTAGGGTGTTGCTTAATGATGCATGAAACTAAATAGTTTATTTTGAGCACCTCATGGCTCTTTTTTGCTTCTCATCTGTAAACTCTCTCCATACTCTTTCACGTGATTCTTGAATAGGTGGTAGAAGAGAGAGAGAGAAAAGAAAATGGCCATAAACAGTGTATTTTGCGACACCATGAAACAAACAATGGAGTGTAATATGAAATGATAGATGTTTTCATATCGTCATCTGATATTTTTCTTCATATCACACAGCCCTAGCTGTAAGTGGGATTAAACATAATTAATATCCATATAAACACAGCATTGAGATTTATCCAGGACATACGTCAAATCATTTGTAAAAACTGAGTAGAGAAGTGGACCGAGGCAGCTGCCTTGGGGTAGACCACAGTTCATTTCGCGGCCCTCCGAGAAATAACCATTATAATAAACCTTTTGCCTTCTTCCAGACAGATAACTTTCCATCCAGCACAAAGCAGCTGGTGAAAATCCATAACATTTTAGTTTATCTATCAGTAGATCATGATTTATTAAATCAAATGCAGCACTAAAATCCAGAAATACCACCCCGGCCAAATTCCCTTTATCTAGGTATTTGTACCAGTTATCTGTCATGTGAATGAGAGCTGAACTGGTGGAATAACCAGGTTTGTAGGCATGTTGAAACTGAGTGAGTAACTGATTTACTATTAGATAATGTTGAATTTGTTCGTAGACAATCCTCTCCATAATTTTGCTTAAAATGGGTAGCAGACTGATAGGTCTGCTGTTGACACCATTAAAAATGTCATTCTTGTTTTTAGGAATCGGAATTATTTTCGATTCTTTCCACTGCGAAGGAAATAAGCTGCATGCCAGAGATTTATTAAATATGTGACATATAGGAAGGGACACAAACTTGGCTGCAACTTTGAGCAGTTTACTGTCTATGTTATCAGAATCGGAGGATGTATCGTCAGGAAGTGATGTCAATAAGCGCTCTACCATCTGCACGTTCACTGCCTCGAACTTAAATTGGCATAGTTTATTATTCATGATAACATCCTGTATAAGACGACATGATAAGGTGGGATCGCCTTTGCTCATATTAGATTTTAAATTTGTTATTTTATTGCTGTAATAATTCACAAAATAATTGGCAATATCCTTGGCTTTACTTATAAACGTACCACCCGTGTGGATGTGAGGCATCACCGGAGCAAGATCTCTGCCCATCATATTGTTTAAAACTTTCCACACCTTTTTGCTGTCCTTATTGGCCTCTTTGAGCTTAAGTTGATAATATTCTTTCTTTTTACGCCTATTGAATTTAGTTACTTGATTTCTTAACTCGCGATATCTTGCCCACTCTTGTGGACTGATAGACTTATGTGCTTTTGCTTTTGCTATATCCCTCTCTGACATTGCAACCTTAAGTTCGTTATCTAACCAAGGTGCATAGTTCTTTTTAACAGTAAATCTTTTTAAGGGAGCATGTTTATCAGCCAGGTAGCAAAAGTTTTCAATAAACATAGATAATGCCCTGTCAGGGTCACTCTCGAGGCAGATGTCAGTCCAGTGAATTTCTTTTACGTCATTAATATACTTATCTGCGTTGAAATTTTTATAAGATCTATGAAAAATAATCTTTTGTGCAGTTTTCAGTGGTTTCATTTTCTTAGTCAAACCTACAAGATTATGGTCACTATAGCCAACTGGAATAGAAACAATATTAGAGCAATGCTCAGGAACATTTGTATATATGTGATCAATACATGATGATGACCTATGACCTCCTCATCTTGTAATGTACGCTGATGATTCCACCATGTTTTATTCAGCTAGTAGCTACTCTGAATTGACAAGCGTGTTACAACTAGATTTGCTGAATGTGTTCGATTGGATAAGTAAAAACAACATGATTATAAATGTGACTAAATCCAAATCCATGTTAATAGGAAGTAGAGCACGTTTAATCAACAGTCCACAACTAAATCTTTCCATAGCTGGATCGGCATTAGAACAGGTCACCCAGATTAAATTACTCGGTGTTACCATAAACCACCACCTTTCATGGTCTCAGCACATCAATTCTGTTATTAAGAAAATGGGACAGGGCATAGCTATAGCTAGGAAATGCTCCTTTTATATTACTTCTTCAGTTATGAAAGATGTCATTAACGCATTAGTATTATCTCATCTAGAGTACTGCTCAATCATCTGGTCTGCAGCTAACAAGACAGATCTGAATAGACTTCAGTTAGCCCAAAATAGGGCGGCCAGATTAGTGTTAAGGTGTTCATA
>NW_005187571.1:494707-512448 GCF_000239375.1 Pundamilia nyererei | reverse complement strand
GCAATAAGAGAATTGGCTTCAATTCATAATTTTAAAAATCACTTAAAAGCCTATTTAGGCAGTTTTTAATGTATTTGTAAAAATTGTAGAGGGTAATATCACTTGTAATGGAAATTGTGTATTTTGTTTGAGTGTTTTGTTTTGGTTTTCTGCTTTTATATAATTTTTAATATTCACATGTTTACATTTCAGTATTGTAAAACTTTACTGTAGATCTAATTGTTGTAACATTTTATTTGGAGATATTTGATGGCTTGGGCCCCAGGAAGACTAGCAACCACTGTTGTGGAAGCTAATGGGGTTCCTTATAAATAAACAAATAAACAGCAGTGACAGAGGGCTACATTCAGATAGGAGCTGAAATAAAAGCTCCATATCACAGCAGTATTTACACTCCACCTCAAAGCTAAAAAAAATGGAGTCTCTTGCAACTGCCAGTTGCATGTTTCACCAGATTAAAGAGCTCCATCTAGTGGATGATATGATTTAAATTAGTGTACAGTTAATGCTGTGTAACCCCTTCAAAATTGTATTGTGCCAAACAGCACTAGAACCTGCTTTTGAGGTGAAGTGTTTGATTTCTTAATGTTTCCTGTGTGTCAGGCTTCTGTGAGTGTTCCTCAGTCCACACCAGTGGAGCAGCCAGTGGGATCTTCTTCCCTAGCACCACCGTCTGTAGATAGGTAAGATGCAAGTTATTTTTTAAAAGTCTGGTTTTCTCAGCACTGCGCAGCTTGTAAAACCTTCCTTTTGTGGATTTGTGTGTTTTAGCTGTCCATCAGATGCAGCTTCGGGTCTTAGTGATGGCAATGATGGTTCTACATCAGGAGGCCGCCATGAGGGACGCTCGCTGAAGCGGCAACAGCGGCGATCTGTACGCAGTCGCTCTCGCCACGAGAAGACGGCAAAGGCCAAGCTAAATGTTCTTAGTGTAAGAATTTTAACTAATGAGAATGTTTACATTCTTTTTTTTAAGCTCTTAGTCACTGAACAGTTTTAATATAAGTAAATGTTTCACAGATCTCTAATATGGGAGACAGAGTAGCAGAGTGCCAGCTGGAAACGCACAACAGGAAGATGGTGACCTTCAGATTTGATCTTGATGGAGATAATCCAGAAGAAATTGCCCAGATTATGGTAGTAGTGCTTCTTTAGTTGTCACTCAAAAGATATTCACATAGTTTATTCAGAGCTATTGATCTTTTCCGTTTTCTCTTCCAGGTTGAAAGTGAGTTCATCTTGGAGACTGAGCGAGAATCATTCATTGACCATATCCGTGAGGTCATAGAAATGGCTGATGAGAAAGGAGAGCGCATGAAGGACAGCTTTCCTCAGGTATTTATTCACTACACATCTCCTGTTAGGTGAATAACTATGACTGCCTGCGAACCCTCACTATGATTCTTTCTCTTTGCAGATGAGCGACCTCCAACAACAACCTGAGTTGTCTGTTCCCATGCTACCAGGTAAGCAAACGTGTCAGAAATATAGCTTTGTTTAATTCTTTTTTTCTTTTTTGTTTTTGTTTTTGACTTTACACTCATATTTGGACACCCCCCCACCCCCCCAGGTATTTCCCCCAGCACTACAGCCCAGGTGGTGCATTCAGCAGGACGTAGGTTCATCGTCAGCCCAGTGCCAGAGTCTCGACTCAGAGAGCAGTTCTTTGGAGGCGCTTCAACCAATACCTCAGTTGGAGAAGAGCCTGTTACAGGTGAAAGGAGCTTATTTATCTATTTGTAGCTTTCGATTTAAATGTCTTTTTTGTTTACAATTCATCCTCTTTAATTTTTTTACAGCTCCTTTGGTGTCATTGGGCCTGTCTCTCTCTGCTCCATCAGCAACTCTCCAGCAGGCCTTTAATGAAGTAAAGCAGACTCGTATTCAGAAAGGCAAAACATTTGATGCCTCTGCTGCTGAGCAAGAATCAGTCACTCCCCACTCCGAGGCTGTCCCAAGCTCTAACAATATCACGACTTCTGTCGAGTCTGTAGCTTCCACCACTACTCCCACATTTCCTTCTCTGAAGTCTGGTGCAGCATCCTCGCCACCTTCGTCAGCTTCACCTGGGAGGGTTTCCCCTACACCAGTGTCTGTGCCACCCCAAACTGCTGGGAGTGACTGCAGTCCACCACCTCAGTCCTCCCATGAAACGACCCCTTCACAGTATCCAATAGCTGTTAACGTCCCTCCTTCCTCTGTTTCTCCTCCATCTACACAGCCCTCTGTCCCTGCTGTAATTGGATCTCAGCTGGGCAATAGTTCTATCTCCTCTGGCTCATCCAGTACTACTGGAAGTGTTCCTGCACCAGAGCAGCAGCCATTTAATAGTGTTGTTGCATGTTCTCAGCCGGTGAATTCATCCAACCATGCACCACAGAATACAGCCACCCAGCCCTCACTCCCCACCAACCAAAGCCAAGCCCAGCAGCAGCCAGTGGAGTCAGAAGGGGCTGAGATTCAGACAAAGACCGCTGGCAGAGATGACATCCATGCCCTTGAGCAGAAGCTTCGGTCTCTTTTTAAAGACCAGAGCTCTGCCTCCCAAGCACTGGATTCCAGTCAGAATGCAGGGACCTCCTCTCCTCCCACTGGGACTTCTTCCCCTCCACCCGGACCTGCCTCTGTGCCCCCTTCTAATCTTCCCCTCACCTCTGGGGCACAAAGTGTTCTGGGCCCGACAACCACTCCAGGGCAGATTGTAACTGTGGCAGGACATGCCCAGACTCCTCCAACGAAGCCCAGAGCACAGGTTAATGAATAATGCACCATCCTAAAATAAATCACTCACTGTTTTATTCTGATGATGTTTCATAACAACTATGTTTTAATTTTCCATGCTGGCTCAGACTTTACCTGGGGGTTTTGACCAGATTTCTACAGCTTCGTCTGATGTGCCCCCATTTCCTGGACCAAATCAGGTTAGGGCTATATTGTCTCTGCAATGATTCCTGTGCCATTAGCTCTGTTGATTTATTTATTTATTTTATTTTTTTAAACTAGCATAGGATGCTGATGTACTACTTAACGTGTTCCTTATATCTTTTATGCAACCACAGCAACCCCTAGATAATTTGGATGCCCAGTTGAGAAGAGCTCTAAGTCCAGAGACGGTTCAGGAAGGCAATGGTGTCATTGTAGGACGTTTCCAAGTAAGTTTTAGTTCCAGCTTAAATTAATGTGCCTAATTCATTCTTAGAAGCTTAAATCCCATAAAACATCAAGCTCAGTTTATTAAAATGATCTCTTCCTTCATACTTAGGTCTCTATTGCTCCTGATGGTGCAACCAGCAGTGCTCAAGATCCATCCAGTGTCGTTTCATCCTCTTCCCAGACGCCGTCCTCAACGTCCTCTTCTTCTTCTTCCACCTCTTCCTCTCCCTCCAGTCCAGAAAATACCTTTCACCGATCATCTCCTCTGCCTAAAGGACTCACTGAAGTTAATGCTGTCGATGGGGGCTCTTCTGTTTCTGAGAGTCAGCCCACCACTATTGGGCGCTTCACAGTGTCCACGAGCACCAGTGCGACATCTGAGCCAACCGCTGCCACTGGCTCTAAAGTGGGACGATTTTCAGTCACAGGTGTGCAGCAGGTTCACAAAAAGTGTGAAATTAAGTAATAAATTATTTAACTACTGATGTTAATAATCCGTTATTTTAATCACACCAATTGATAGAGATTAACCTATTATAACAAAGTAATGACCTTTTATTTTTCATGTATTTATTTTTTTTTAACCCAGTGACCCCTGGTCCAGCAGCTAGCTCCAGTCCAACACATGACTGCAGCATGCAGAATGGACCATCATCCTCAACTTCTGATTCTCATGTCACACATCCACATTATAGTAGTGGGAATGATGATGACTCGGAGACTGATGATGAAGCCTTGCAAAAAGAAATCAGTCGTCTGAGGGAGAAGTATGTTACATATTTGTTGTCCTGTCTTATGTAAACTTTGCTTCACAGCTCAGGGGAAATTTGGCTTTAATTTTCTGTCTCTCCTCAGACACATGATGGAAATTCAGGCCTTGCAGGCTCGTCAGAAAGAGGAGATAGAGGGCCTGTTCACTCGCATGGGAAAAACTCCTCCTCCTTCTGTGCTCTCCCCTGCTGTGGCCATGCCTGGAGGACGACGAAGGCTAAAAAGCAAAAGTCACAAATCTGCTCGCAGTAGTGGACAGCCCAGCCCTGTACACTCAGGTAATATGATACACAATCTGTTTCTTGTTATGCGTCCTTTGTTTTTTCTTTTTTTGAGTATGTCAGTGTTCTCTTGTTTAAATATTGATTGTAATCTGTATTGTAATCTTCAGCTCAGAGCCAAGGTTCAGAGTCCCCTCCAAAGCAAAGTTCAGCCTCAGTAACAGAGACCTCAGAAATTGCAGCAGAGTCTGTAACACGGTCACAGCTCACATCCTCTCCATCCATGCCAAGCCTCAGCAATTGCTCCACAGGTATGTGCAACTCCAGCTTTTAACAGTCAGCTGCTTCATTTGAATTTTATGATGTAAACTGAATTTTCTAGTGCACATCTGATGCATCTTGTCTATATATTTAGGATCAAGTGGGATTAGCTCCACAAATGGTTCAGGACACTTGCAGGCTGAGTGTTCTACCCTGTCCCAGGCCACTGGAGCCCCTCCTGCTGGCTCTAACACCCAGAAGGGTAAGGGGACCTTCACTGACGACCTGCACCAACTGGTGGATAACTGGGCCAGGGATGCCATCAGCCAATCCCAGGGGAAGAGAGGCCCTAAAACTGGAGCACAGGGAGGGTTGGGACTTGATGTAAGCATTTGGTATTCTTTGAATGTTTAAAAAAAAGTCAAAGTATTTCATGACTGTGTTTTAATGTTTGCTTTTTTTAGTACTAATCGTGCATATTGAACAATAACAATTTTTCTTTAACAATGCAGATCATCCCTCCAGCCAACATTGGCCGTAAATTCTCAGCTCCAGGCTATCTCGGCCCACCACATTCCAACACCACGTCCACTCACCTCCCCAACCCAACCAATCCCTCTGCTTCTTTGGGTCCTCGCAAAGGCTCCCTGGGTCCAGTTGCCCAGGGGTACGGATATACTTCAGTCTCGTACAGTGCTCCTCAGTGGGCAGGACCCACACCAACATGCCAGATGGTTAACCCGGGACAGCCACTAACACAGTACCAGCCATCTACAGCAACTCCAGTGTCTCTGCACCAAGGTTACCAAGTGGGAACTACATCAGCCCCCCAGAAATCAGTCAACCCTGGAGGGTCCAACCTGAGGCCTACGTAACCCAGTCTGAGCCCTGATTGAGGCTGAGATGAAGGGCCACACAGGGCAGAGGGGACCAGACAGTTGTAGACTGAGATCACAGCCTCTCTTTGTGGCTTACTGGCTAACTGGCTTGGTATTGTGCATTTTATTTTTAACTTTTATCATTGTGTATTTTTTTTTTCTTTAATAGCTGACCTGTGTGGTTCAAGTCCTCTCAGGCAGAACAAAGTCTGTCTGGCAATTGGAGGGAAAGTGCAATACACACCCACAGCACAAAAAGTCTCACACTTATCCTGCCATTAGCTGTGGAAACGAGCTGTGACGTATTGGCCCAAAGGCACAACGAACAGCAGCCAAAGATGTTGCTGGAGAGCCGATCTTTGAAGGGGAGAAGTTGGTGAGGGATTGTGGTTCATATCCTTATTTGTCTGGACTTTAAGCTGAGCTGGGACTTAAGATTGTTCCAGTAGTCCACCACAGAAATCTGTGTGCACACAGACAGACTATACATCGAACTCGTTGGGATTGGTTTGGAGGGTAGGTTAAGTTGTCTGTTAAGGAGGAGGAGAGAATGTGAGTCTACAGAGAGTGGGATAGTTGGTTTGTCCCTGATGGATAATTACTGTGAATGATGTTTAGGAGAAGAAAGACTTGGAAAGTTTGGAGTGTGATGGAGGGTAGCAGTACGAATACATCCCAATAAAAATGCAATAATAGCATAATCGACAAACTGCCCCTTGTAACTGTGGCCTTAATCTAAAAGAAACACATTGGCTTTGTACATAGACATTTCTTGACTGGGTTATGATTCTATGTTAAACATATTTATGTCTCTGTGAAAGTCTGGTGTTGTGTGACTCGAGTTGTCTATCATACTGATTTATTCATGCGAGTAGATCTGCGAGATAATAACACGTGGTCCTGATGTTGACCACCATTCAGAGAATTGAAGAGGTGATGCTGCTGTAGATCACAATCTGAGTATTAGGTGTTAGCAGGGTGACCCCCCCCCCCCCCCCCTTTTTTTTTTTTTTTTTTTTTTTTTTTTTTTTTGGTAAGGGACACATTAAACCACTTCACTTAGTGCTTAGCTGTGAGATATGTGCAGTTCATAATCTGCTTATCATATCATACAAAGTAAGAGTTTTGTCAGGATAGTATTTGAGGAGGGTTTCATACTCTTGAGGGGAGCGAGACCACTTCTTAATCCATTTTTCTTTTCTTAGATGGTGCACAGTACATGTATAAACAGCTTGTTACTGAACTCATACGTCCCAAAATATTTTTACCCATAACATCTAGCTGTGGCCTCTGAAATCACAAGTGTCTGGGGTTCTCTCTTTCTGTGGTCTGTTTTTTGTATGCGTATATTTAATAAACAACAACGTTCTTTATGGACTTGTATTCAGCCATCAGATTTTGATGTTGTTTCACTGTAATTATTATTAAAGGTTGTTAAACAACATGTAAAGGAATATTAAAAAAAGTGCAATTGCAGGGTTTGTTATTGGTATACTCACCATGCAGGAATAATCCTGCAGTTTATTAAGCTTGTCTCTTTATGACTGCCCTGCCCCCCTCCTTTTTTTTTTTTTCCGCTTTTTCTTTCTTTTTTTCTTATTGTAAATATAATTGTGAGGTAAATGCTTTCAGTTTGCTCTCACTAGAGTATGTTCGTTGTGACCCATTCTAAATGCACATGCACTCTAACCTGTAAACATGAGGAACACTTTAGTGCCTTGCATCCTCACTAATGAGAAGTTCCAGATCCATCCAGTCCTGTAGCTGTGACTGTATTACAGAAAACCAGTTTACTAAACCAGTATACAGTTTAAACACCACCAGATGCAGCCAGCTCAGAGCATGCAAAACTGAGGTAGGTGCCGCATGCAGGACAAAGAGCACACTGAGTAAAGTGGACAGTTTCTTTCCTCTCTACAGTTACCTTTGTGTTGGTTGTTCGATCAGCTGTGTATTTGTATTTGGCACATGTGTACGTGGGTTTGGATGGTATTTGTTTTTCCAGATTTATCATTAAACCTTTTCATAGAAGAACTTGTTTGGGCAGTGAGCGAGCTGCGCAAAGGTTTAAAATTCTGTCGCGCTAACCCGACTTCTATCTCACCACCTCACGAGTGCCATGCTGTCATCGTGATTTTTGGTTTTTTTGCCTGCTTGTAGATTGAATGAATAGTTGAACTTCTCTAGAGAAAAAAACAAGTTACTGCAATGCAGAATATGCAATGTTCAAAGTTTTGTAGGGACTGAGGGGTATTGGACACATTTGCATGCTGATGAGGGTTGTTACGGATTTCAATGTTTTTGATATTGGATTATTTGTTTTGTTTTTTTATTATTTGCCTTTTTATGAGTGTTGATCTGCTCAATTGCTATTCATTAATATCACAGGCACAACTTCAGTATGAGACTATCAGTGTATGAGTTCTGCATGCCGACTTTACTGGTGTTTAATCTTACAAATGGCAGCCAGTGCACCACTGTACAGCACAAGCTCCCCACAAGAAGTTAACATCCATATGCTACTCTGCTATATCAGTAATTATCACAGATCTCTACAGTACTGTTTGAGCCTACTGACACGCAGTTATACTCTTATTTCTGATCCCCCCTTACTGACTTCCTGTGATCCAGTGTCTGTTTTGTGTATGTTTTTCACATTGTACAAAACTTAAAAAAAAAATAAAAGAAATCAGGTAAAAGGCACGTTTATGTGTGTTTGTCAAAAATTAGATCATGGTTAGTTTTTGTTATGTTTGATGATTTTGTTTTGTTTTTGAACAAAGTCTTAATTTTTCAACATGAACAAAAGGCTACATTCTAAAGATAATTAAGAAGTTATGTATCAAAAGTATCATTTATTTGTTTTATCTGAAATTAAATTTCACTTTTTCAAATAAATCTGGCAGGATTCCCAGTTTGGTTATGTTTTTATTTTTTAACAAAATCAGAAAACATGTATCCAGATGTATATAAAGCAGCAATTCTTTACAATTTCAAATGTACAAAGTGAAGTAAAAGCAAAATAGTGGCTGGATGTCAGGTGTCCAGCCTGCGTTTTTTCATGAACTGTCCTTGTCTGTACGGACTCGAGGCTTCACCTGAAAATTGGAGAAGTAGTAGTGAGTTTCAGACAGTGAATGAGCTTCAGTGCTAAATTCTGACTGATCTGACTCACCTGGTCTGCCCTGATACTGGTTCTGCTGCTGAGGTCTGTACTGAGCCTGCTCCCGTCCTCTGCTGTTCGGCGGGGCCTCTGGTCGCCTATCCGCGGTCCTCTGAGGGGTTTTACTGCGCGTCTGCATCTGATGATTCCCAGGCGTACTGGGCCGGGTTCCTCTGGGTGAAGGGGCAGCCGCAGGGACATCCAGATCCTCAATCCCATAAAGAGTGAAATCCCAGAGCTCAGGGTCATCTGCACAGCAAGACCAACTGGAAATGAGATGCAGGCCTCCTCATCACACAGTCCAAGTATGTGGAGCCTTTACAGCACCTGCTAAATACACGTCTCTGCTGCTGGTGGACTTCCTGAGTTCAGCTTCAGCACCTGCGAAGATAGGAACCCCTTTTTCAGAGTAGAAATCTACCCCAAACCTCAGTGTTGCTGTATTACTTTTAATCTCTCCCCTGTAATAAAGTGTAAAAACCGATTAGCGCATTTTACTAGTCTATAATCACTCTATACCAAGGTTATTAGAGTTAAATAACTACAACTAAAAACTGAAACCAACTAAAACTACAAACTAGACTTAAAAAGGAAATTAAAATTCATAATCGTAAATCCTGCCTCTGACATATACCCTCCATACAATAATCACAACATAACAATAAAAACTAAACCGATAAAAGAAAATCAAAATATTCTCTCTACTTTCACTGGATCCTTGTCCTATAGTGACCTCTTCCTCCTCAGATTTGGCTCGGTCTTGCTTCTGCTGCAGCTTCTTGGCCTCCATCTCTCTCCTGAACTTCTGCTGAAGCTGCTGCTGTCGGAGTTTTCTCAGCTGTTTGGGGTCTGTGTGTGTTTCTGACCTGACAACAACATCCACAGAGTTGACACCAGAGCTTAGAAGAGGACGGCAATTAGGAGATGTCGAGAAGATGAGGAAAACCAGAGCTTTTCCTACCCGGAGCTGATGTTCTCACTCTTCATGCCAGGTGTAGCGTCGGCAGCATTGGGAGTGTGAACTTCTGAATGACTCTGGTTCTGGTTGATGACTCTGGGCTCCAGCGGCGTCCTGACAGGAACCGGTGCTGATATAAGACTCTCCTCTCGGAGCAGACTGCCAAGCCGGGCCTTCTCCACCGACGGCTCACCTTCAGTACGCTTAGTCCGGGCTGGATCTAGAGGAGGTGGCGGCTTTGTGTAGAGAAGTGACAAGAATCAGCTTCCAAAAACCGACTAGACTGAAAACTAAAAATGATACTTTAAATGTTGATCCTGACCTGCTTGGGGATCTTGTTAATGGCTAGGAGGTATTCTTTATTCAGGATGCAGTTACCAAGAGCATTACCAAAACATCTAAACATAGGAAAAAGAAAAACAAACTTTTTAATGATTAAAATAAAATAATATTTCCAGCATGTTTTTAAATATAAGTAAATTCCCATACTTCAGAGCTCTCTTCATGCCATCAGTGACCGCTTCCTTCCTCGCCTTTTCCAGTGACAGAGCTTTCGACTTTAGTCCTTCGCTGACTCCGTAGCCAACATCCTCATGAAACGATCCATCCTGGAGGAAAAGCAACATGAACTCATATGGATGGAAGAGAGGGAGGCAGAAAAATAAAAGAGGCTCATTTACCCAACCTTGAGCTGCACTTTAACAAACGCGCTGACGCCGACGTAAAACTTCCCATTGATGAGGTCTACGAAATCTGCCAACAAAAATCATCAAACTGTTAGTCTGAGCGTGAGAAGGTAAACCTTGATCCTAAGCTGTGAAACGAGTCATACCAACGTTCTGCTGGGAAATGGAGTGAGACCATCCGTTGTATCCAAACATCTCATTGGCCAAGCTGATGACACGATGGCCTTCAATGTAGCATACCTGTTGAAATCAGAGTAGCTATTTGAAGTTGAAAAATGAAATTATGACATGTTATAGTGAAGAAACATCCCTAGTCTGAGGTGCAGGCAGCTTTTCTAGCTGCAGAGGAAAACAAAGACCTGCCTTCTGTCCTCCTCCGGCCATTCTGGTGCTGATGTACTCCGGTCCCAGCTTCTGTCGCAGAGCATCTTGCACCGCCTGGTACTCCTCAGCTGTGTAGGTAAACTGTCCACACACCCCAGTGTCAGCAAGGCACACAGCGGAAACACCATTAATAATGAAAACAAGCTTACATTGTTGTCACATTTGTATGGCCTGAGTGAAACTGGCTGGCAGTTATTATCCTCTGGAGGTGCAGGAAGCTAGGTTTACACTAATAACATAAAGAGTGATTCATCACTGATGCTTTGTGTTCTACTTCATTTCAGACATTAAAAAGCCACCGAGAGTACAAGCTGTTCTCGGCAGCCTTTGGGCCTTCCAGGAAGGTCAGCAAATCCTTTCAACTTAATATGGAAGTGCAGGTTACAGGCGAAATCCAAGGTTGTTAATATTAAAATAAAACTGAACTAAAGGTGGAAGTTAAAAAATTATTTTAGTTACATTAACCTAAGACCCGAACTATTTCATGGCATGCAATTTTAATTTCTCTTCGCTATTTGGGCTGATTGGGACCTGATGAATGTAAAGACAAAGAATTACCAGATTTTTTTTTTTACCTGATTTTTGTTTCTAACAAAAATGATATCCACTAATGAGGATATTCGTATAACATTTCGATCGAACAGCAACAGTATAATGTCCTCGTAAAGGGATATCAGGCCCCTGTAGAGCAAAATTGAGTATTTTGGTCTAAATAACCCAAAATGTGATGTCCACATATGTGGACGCCAGGTCCTAGGAGGTTAAAGAAAATATAATAAAATAGAAAGACTTCTGCAAAAACAGACATGCCAGCAAGATCAACAAACTAATCCATAAGACTGGATCAATTATTGCCCAGAATCTGAAGGCATGTGAATCAGTGAGAGACCGGAGGTCTCTGAGCAAACCTCTCCATCATCGGCAACCCATCGAACACGCTCCACTCTATTGCACAGACACAGGAGAGCTTCTCCTCCCTCAGACTTATTAGGATTCCTCACACACTTCTGTATTATGGCTTCCTGCTCCTCTTTCCTTTGTTTTCCTCTTTAAATGTATTCTTTAATTTCAATCACTGTTGTAAATATTTTTAAAATTGCACTTCCTCAATTTATAAGGCAGGCGAGTCAAAAATTTGGCAAAGACTCCATTTCAGGGCATAAATTTTGGAATTATTACGATATTTTCATGCGTTTGAAAAAAATGTTCCCACTGATTAAAATCTCCCCTACCGCCATTCATATCACATCAGAGTAACTAAGCAATAGAAAAGCATTTAAATGACAGAAAACTATTTTTTCACCATCTACTAAAGAAACCAGGCATTTTCTGTGAATTAAAACTTTGTTTTATCGTCTTGATGCATGCTCAATCATCCAGGTAAGTAAATCCCCAAAAGTCGATTCTGTTCATCTGGACATAGACTGAAGAAGTCACTTGGATGAATGACGAAACGTTTCTCCCACTGAAAGCGCTACATCCAGATGAACTGAATCAACTTTTGGGGGTTTCTGTTTTATCACTACAGGAGAGTCTAGGCAGTGAGCTACTGGACCATTTTATCTAATTTTGCACATTTATTTCTTACAATTTGAGAGTCGGGCTGACAGCATCTTCTTTATGATGTAGAAAAACTGAGACACACTGTTGAAATTGCATTTCTTCTTCTTATATTAAGATCGCCCAGTGATTAAATGTGTAGTTGAAGTCCTTTACAATAATAGAGAGGAGTGTTTCACTGCTCCAGCCCTCTTTATATCAAAGTGCGCCCATAGAGAGGAGTGGCAGTGATTTTTAACAGAAGAATAGCAGCAAGAATGAAGAGTAAGGTTTAGAAGATGGTCGTGAGAACTGCTACGATGTTTAGTTTGGAGAAGGTGAACTGACAAAAAAGACAGGAGGTGTGACTGGAGCTGACAGAGGTGAAGGTGCTCAAATTTTCATTGGGGTTGAGCAAGAATAGACAGGATTAGAAATGAGTACATCAGAGCGACATCTCAGGTTAGAAACGGTTTGACGTGTGCAGAGGACGGATGGTGGATATATTGGACCAAGGATGCTGAAGATGGAGTTTCCAGACAAAAGAGGAAAGACCATAGCGGGGGGTTTAGGGTGTATAGGACCGGAAGAAAAATAAAAACTAAACTTTCAAAAGAAATTACAAACTTTGTAGAAAATACAAAACTATGATACTCTACTACATAAATAAACTCGGTCCCCTCTAGTGTCCAGTCACAGACATTCAGACTGACACACATTGTGCTTCAACCCGTTTCAATCAAAACTTTATCAGCAGTGGGACTGGAAGCAAAAACTGGTGTGCTTTATCATTCTAATTTAACTCAACACACCTGTGTCCAATTTAGAATAATTAGCTTTTGAGAAGTCTCATGGAGCCCACATACCTGTCCGAAGCACCTGGACGCAGAGCTGCTCTTCTCCTCACTGGACATGACTGCCGAGATGTTCTTCAGTCACTGGAAAAACAGGCTAAGCTGGCTTCACTTATCGATAAAACAACACGAGATGAGCCTGACACCCGATAGAAGTCAGTGCATACAAACTAGCCGGTTACAGTCCCTCTAAACTGCCTTCTGTGTTGAATGAGCAACAGAAAACACGAATATTATTTCAAAGAGGCAGCCATCTTTCTGAACTTCCCGCTCGGACTACCGGAGGAGGAGCTTATGGTGCCTTCACGCCTATTGGAAAATAAACAAGTAACTGAAATCTAGGGGTTACTGGGTTTACATGCAAAATTTAATTATTAACTTATATCTTTTAAAGGCAGAATCAACTATTTAATTTTTATTTTATTTATGATAGTTTAAAAAAAATATACATCCACTGAAACATAAATGATGCGCCATGAAAGTCATATTTCCTCTCAGAGGGCTAGATATAGAAAATGACGAGGTGGGCTTAAATGCATATTTCATTGTAAATATCTAATAATATTTATGTTTGAGTATGCCCCATCTAATGACTGGAACTGGTGTGCAGAAGAGACGAAGGCAGGTGATACTACCCGTAGGGTGTGGCTAGAGGCACATTCTTTGACCTCACATCCTCAGGTCAAGGTCTCTACAGACACTGGTTTTGAGTTCCTTAATTAATCTTTGAAATCATTATATTCCTTATTCCATGATAAAACAGTGTTTGCAACACGAGGTTATTAGAGGGGAGACTTTTCACTGCTTTTGATATGATCTTTTACGCTGGCCCTTGTCTGGTTTGTGTGCCTTGTGGACTGTTTATCTGTAATGATTCCAAGCTTTAAAATAAATAATCAAATGACTACAATAGCACTGTAGGGAAAACAGCTTTATAATAAAATAAAAAACATAATGCAAGCTTCAGAACTCAATCGGCTATCATGGACACACAAAGCCTGCATATAACAGCATGCAAACCGCATGCAAGCGGTTAAACAGGTTTGGATTCTGCACACAGGGAACATTTTCCGTTCGCCAAACCTCTATTTCAACAAGCTCTGATCCACAGACACTAAAGTGACCTCAGAGGAGATTTGCAAAAGAATGTAAGTAGCTATGAGAGATTTGATTAATGCAGTTAAAATTTTAACAGAAGCTAAAGGTTTTGCATTTGTTGTTTAGTCTTCCTTGTGCAGTTAATTAAATATCTGCAAGAGCTCTAGATCTCTACCTGTTTTCCCTGTTTTAGCTGGAATAGCAGGCTGATCAGGCTGGTGTGTGTTTGCACTAAATCTCGTGGGATTGTATGGGACAATACAATCTCCCTTTTATTAACAATCTGAGCTAAACGCACCGTGTTATAAGTTATAACGCACCTCTTTGATCCAACAAGAGCCATTTTCTGTCACATGTATAGGAGTGCCAGGATTTTTGCACTGCAGACAGAAAACAAAATTTATTCCTTACAGTTTCCCACAAGACTGCCCCCACACCCCCACCCTTAATTTTTTTTAACATCTCATCCACGGAAAAGGGGATTATCCGGAGAACACACGCATCTGCACTCACAGATGGTAAGGCTCCCCCTGTGTGAAACTGCGTGGATTTGGGTCAGAGCTGGAAACTGTGTTTACTATCTTCTGTTTATGGCCATATTGCAAAGCAAGGCCTTTCTCACCACTGACTGCACACCTGTGCACTGCAGTGTTAGCACACTGTTTGCGTATTAGTGTTCCCCCGGTTTGTGTGTTAATCCTTACAGTCTTCGTCTTAATAATAATAAAATCATCCCTCCGGAATTAAACTCTGCCATTATTCTTGTTTCCCATTGGAGTTATCCCCTCCCGCTTACATACAGCTATAACCACGGACGCACGTGCACGTGCTGCTCGTGGCCGCGTCCACGCGTCCAGGTTTCGCGTTTGCATCTCGTCAAAACAAAGCGGGGGCGAGCCGGAGCGAGCAAGCGGCGGTTCTTGCTTCTGGCTTCTTACTGAATGAGTCCCCGCAGGTCGGACCTTTCCACCGCACCCCGATGCCCGTGAGGGTGCGCAGACCGGCGGGTAACAGAACAGGAGGCAGCCGCTGATGAACCCGGACAGTAAACACTTCCCCTCAGCACTACATGACCGTTTCATCCCAGCAGGAGCTACACGACAGGATCAGGAACGGTGAGTGCGGGCTACAGTGGGCGGGCAGAGGCGCATGACATACGGCAACTTTGTGGCCATTATGATACAGTTTTTATCCAAAGGTGGACCAAATGCAGCATCTGCATGTGTTCGTTACACGGTGGCTTTGTTTACTGGGGCACTTTGCTTCATTGTGTTCTGCGCACAGGTTTTTAAAAACATAAAACATCCACGTACGCACGACTGGCGGTGCATTCCTCCCAGTAGGATAAACGTGGACTGTTGATTGCGTGTCTGGCCGATTCAATGGCCGTATGATGTGGAATGGCTCAGCTCGGAAGCACGGGGAGAGATCCATACAGCAGAAAATAAATTTATGTTCATACCGATAATTTTTCTGAATTTTTTAAAGAGGCATCGATCTTATTGGAATCGCCCCTAAAAGACAAGCCAAGGAGGAGGAGGGGTGAACAAAAGCAGAAATGCCCAGACTGGCGTGGAATGGCATTCCGGGTAGACAGTGAGCAGCCAGCGCTGCTGACTCAGATGTGATCTTACTCTAATTAAACTGCACGGCCGGTTCTTCTGAAAACACACGAGGCACCCCCCTCTCTTTGTGCTTTACATGTTGAGGCTAGTGTTGGCTCTTTTGTCTGTAGAGTGACAACCCAGACTGCTGTTCTCCCCTCTGACCAGGGGATGGTGCTTTACTTTGTACAGTACGTTTCTATAGGGAGACACCCAAACTGAGAGCAACTGTAACGCTTTTACAGGAATAACTGGCGCAGACTGATGCGTGTACACACATGCACTTCTCTTTTCTCTTTCCTCTGATGTAATGCGTGTGCAAACCCTGGAGGTCAGCCCAGCTTTGATTGCAAAACACTCCTCTGTGGTTTTGAACTGACAGTCAGGTAGAGAATAAAGAAAGAGAAAGCGCTCATTGTGAGGAAGTCTCAGATGTGGGGTTTGATTTTTATCCTGTGCCCCTTTGACCGTGAATTTCGCTTTACTGTGTTGTGTCTCTTATACCGCTTTAATGTTCCCTGCTTGACTTGCTCTCTCAAAGTAAAGGGCGGAGATGGCTCATGACTGCACTTGAGACATTTCTCATCGATGCCTCACACAGCTCCTTGATCCAATTTTAATCCCTCCTGCTAGCTTTTGTTGACATTTCCACTTTTACGCAAACTTCAGATGCTTGATGGACTGCGGCGGAGGCACGCCTCCCGGCCCTCCCCTCGACCCCTGTCGCTCAACTTCAGCACCTTCTCGCCCCCTCCTCCGAGCCCGGATTTGGACAGCAGCAATGAGCATCCAATCAGGAGGTGAGTCTCAGTTCCTGGGCTTAGCATTTCACAGCGTGCAGCCTCCTGGAAAATGCATGAAATATTTATAAGCATTTACAAAAAGAAAAAAGAAATCACACCATGTCTGTCCCAGAAGATTTCATTAACCAGCTGAAACACATGCTGGTCTAATGGTAATGATGTCCTGGTGGGATGTTTAATTGACTCATTTCCTCATGTATGGGCACCTCATTCGTTTGTGCACTCTGCTTTCCATGTTTTCTGTCTTCATGTGTGTGGGTGTGAAAGGGGGGGCTCTGTTGTTTACTGCTGTGTTGTCAGCAGAGAGTTTCAGGACTGCGTGGGTTTGAACTCATCATTTCTTCTTTTTCACCAGGTCCTCCTAAAAATATGCAAACAGTGTTTTCTGTCTCTCTCTCTTTTTAAAAACTTTTAGGATATTTTAGATTGATGAATGTGTTAAAACATGCACTTAAATTTTAGGTATACGCGAATTACATTACATTTTGGGAATTGTGCCTCTTAAGGGGGGGGGGGTCACCCAGAGCTGGTACTTCTGACAGCATTACAAGATGGAAACATCAGTGTTTCCCTTCACTGAGCTGTAATCTTAATGTGCAGCACACGTGCTTCCTTTGCTGGCAGGTGTAGTTCCTACATGAAACTGCTCACACTGAGGTTTGTGGATTTTTTTTGAGGGTGGTAACAGATGATTTCTAAATTAGAGACGCCAAAACCTTCAGTTGTGCAGAGAAGTTTACAAACACTCATCATGGACACGAATGTCACAGTAATTTTAGAATTTTAATTTCTTTGAACTTTTTCTAGGTTGGAATGATACACCATACATCTTTAAGGACTATTTTCTCTAAGGCATAAAGTATACATACACACTCAAATACATGTATACTCCCTCACTAATATTTGATTAAATGTCTCTTAACAAGTTGCACCTTGACCAGATGCTTTTGGTATCTGTCAACAAGCTTCTGGCATAACAATGCCTGGATGTTAGATCACTCTTCTTAGCAGAATTCGTATAGTTCATTTAAACTGGTTCATATAAACTACCACTGCCAGTACCACTGGCAGCAAACCAACCCCGCAGCATGATGCTATCACCACCATGCTTGACAGCTATTTCTGTGTTCTTAGGTTTGAAAACTTAAGCTTTACTCCTCCAAATATGTAATCATAACAACTAACAGGAAGTTAACAGGCCTTGGCTTTTTTTTAAAGTTAAAAAACACTGTAGAACCTTTAGCACCACTTATTAAAAATTTAAGGGAATATATGTAGATTTCTGACCCTGATTAGAAAAAAATCCAAAATAAGTTTAAACTTGTAAATGCATTCCTTGTTTTTTGATAAGATGCAATCACCCCCCCC